>NC_049907.1:16715015-17015015 GCF_001411555.2 Juglans regia | reverse complement strand
TGATTGGTCTCAGTTTCCAGAGCATTTTTGTGGCTTTTACTCCATCTCTTGCCCATTCATTCTATCTCTTGCATGCATACCATGTTCATTTTCTCTTCTTCTACAGTGTTTTTATATCCAGATTCAGACCCCCCCCCCTTCTCTCTCTCTCAAAAAAAAAAAAACCATAAATTAATACGTCCTATGTGAGTAAAGTGGTCTAAGAGATAATGATGTACAATCCACATGGAACTGAGCTGCTTTGTTTCTTGAAACTCGAACAGGATATGCCTAATTTTGTTGCATAATTACTCAGGCCAGCCCTGAGTTTTAGAAACTTTTCAAACCTTCAAGTAATCGATATCCTGTCATGGGCTGTTGCATGTTCCGTTCCATTCGGTTCCATTGTGCCTTCTCATTGCCTATTTTGTGACTTTCCTTGGTGATTTATGTGTATTTCAAAATTGAAGTTTAATATAGATGCGGTTAATTTGAACTCAGTGTCATAATATTGTTTAAATATTTAATATTATTCAAGAAATTTGTGCATGTAATAATAAAATGATAATGATAGGCTTAATTTTCTCTTATCACCATTTTACTACTCTATAGTGTATTTGAATTTTTATTTTTTTTAATTTTCTTTTAAGTTTTTTATTAACATCCTTAATCATTAAGAAAAAAATTAAAAAAATATACAATTTCACTAATAGTCATTTTCTTAACTAGTAAGTTAAAAAAATTAAAAAAATATATAAAAAAAATAAAAAGAATAGTAAATAGATGGTAGGAACTAGTAAGCCTATTATTATCCATAATAAAATGCTAGAGGATCAATTTTCTGACTTGCATAAAAAAGATAAAAACCACGCATCATGGAAGAAGCCGACAATCATTGGAAACACGAGTCCGAATGGGAAAGTTTTTCCAATTTGTTAGGCTAAAGTTCACCTGCTTGGAGAGGAAAGAACCGCAAGCGGTTAAAGACTTGGTCATGCGAGGTCCACCTGCGCTAAAGCAACAGAACTAGAGGCGGTGTAAGAGGGTTTTTATACCAGTTGGGCTAGGCTCCGGCCACTTTACTAAATCTCGCAGCCCATGACTAGGCAGGTTAGGAGATGACAGGGAAGAAGCCCATGCCGGCCCAAGAAAGGAGAAATAGGTGGCACTCACTCGAACTCGAAGCATTAATGAAAGAAAGACCAATCGTGATCCTATCCCCTACAGGATTAGCCACATTAAATTCGACGTTGAATGGCTGGCACCAAGATTGAGTTCTAGCTGCTGACAGAATTAGCCACATTAAATGTTACACCATGCCATCCAAAATAGGGGTGAACATTACAACGACATAAGGGTCAGGGATCCTTAAAGGAATTTCGTATAAATAGAAAAAGACCGGTAACATTAGGGGGTTAATTACTCTTTGGACTCTCTTGGTTTTTTTTTTCTCTTTTCTCCATAAAAAGTATGCTTTGACTTTGGTATCAAAGATGTTACAAACACACGACTATTATGTTTTTCCCTCCCTTACAAGCACATGGAGCATTGTTGGAGCTGGTGGTTACAAAACACGCCTTAACAGGTGGGCAAGTCAAAATACATTGTATTGCTATAGGAGTTGAGTCTCTTGAATCGTGCTTGATCCGAAACTATCACAATCTTTCTATGATAAATTGACATAGAGGAAAATTCAGGTAGAACATACGCACCAAATCGACTCTGTTAACAATCAAATCGAGCTCTCAGGAAAATTCAGGTAGAACATCTCATTTTTTCACAACACATTTTATCTCATATTGATAAAATCTGAATCAAGACATGAAATCTTGATACAAGAAATGAAACTAAGCAAAAAAGGAGAGGATAAAACAGAGTCGTGTAAACTTTGATTCTGTATTGAATTGATTGCATGTAATTGTTTACATCATTCTATTTATAGGAGGAGCTGAGTGTAACTAACTAACTAACTTTTACATCAGCCAATGATATTAATCATTTGAGCCACATCATCATATACTTTAAGAGTCCCTCTCAAGATGGAGAATGAATGTCTAAAATTCCCATCTTGGACAACAAACTATGAAACTGGTTGCAGCCAAGAGGTTTGGTAAAGATATCACTGAGTTGATGAGCGGAAGTAACATGTAGTGGCTTGATGAGGTTGGCTAACATCTTCTCTCTTACAATGTGGCAGTCTATTTCAATGTGTTTTGTTCTCTCATGAAACACGGGATTTGCTGCAATGTGAAGGGCAGCTTTGTTGTCACAAAACAGTAGAGCAGGTTGGGGATGATCAATCTGAAAGTCCTTCATTAGAGTAAGTAACCAAGTCAATTCACAAGTGGTGGATGCCATAGCTCTATATTCAGCTTCGGTTGAAGATCTTGACACAGTTTGTTGCTTTTTAGATTTCCAAGATATAAGTGAGTTACCAAGGAAAACACAAAAGCCAGTTACTGATTTTCGAGAATCCACACACCCTGCCCAATCCGAGTCACAGAAACCCTTGAGATGAAAATCTGAGTTTGCTGGAAAGAACAATTCTTGTGCAGGTGTTCCCTTTAAATATTTTATGACTCTATGAGCTGCATCTAGGTGAGGTTGCCGTGGTTTATCCATGTATTGGCTAAGAACTTGAACTGCATAAGTCAAGTCTGGTCGAGATATGGTGAGGTATATCAACCTACCAATTAACCTGCGATAGCTTGAAGCATCTTCAATTAAATCACCCTCAGATGAAGAGAGTTTGATGTTTTGTTCCATGGGAAACTGAATAGGTTTTGCTGCTAGTAAACCTGAGTCTTGGAGAATGTCCAATGCGTATTTTCTTTGGCACAAAGTGATGCCTTTATCAGATCTGGCCACTTCCAAACCCAAAAAATACTTCAATACCCCCAAATCTTTTATTTTGAATCTGTCATTTAAGAATGACTTTAGTGCAGTAATTGAATCAATGTCATTGCTTGCTAGTATTATGCCATCTACATAAACTAACAAGGCAATGAATGAAGAGGCAGTGGTTTTAATGAAGAGGGAGTGATCAGAATTTGACTTGGTGAATCCATAGTCAAGAATGGCAGAAGATAGTTTAGAAAACTATTGGCGTGAGGCTTGCCTTAGCCCATAAAGAGACTTGGTAAGTTTGCATACTCGAGTATCTCCTTTTTCTGCAAAGCCTGGTGGTATGTCCATATAGACTTCTTCATTGAGGTCACCATGCAAGAATGCATTATTTACATCTAATTGATGTAAATGCCAGTTTTTAGCAGCTGCCAAAGCTAGTAAACATCTCACTATGGTTAATTTTGCAACAGGAGAACAAGTTTCCTGAAAATCCAATCCTTCAACTTGTGTATAGCCCTTTGCAACCAATCGGGCTTTATACCTTTCAATGCTCCCATCTGCCTTGTATTTTATACGATAAATCCACTTGCAGCCTATAGGTTTCTTTCCTACAGGTAAGGAAGTAAGAGTCCATGTTTTGTTTTGTTCAAGAGCTTTGATTTCAGCTTGCATAGCTTCTTGCCACTCAGAAATTTTTGTGGCTTGAGAAAATGACTTTGGTTCAGTGTGAGAAGAAATTGATAAGGTAAAACATCTATGAGAAGGTGAGAGTTTATGATAAGAAACAGAATTAGAAAGAGAATAACATGTACCTTGAGAGCTTTCTGCCATGAAATCCGATTGAGAAGATTGAAGAAAAGCTTGGTTGTTTTCTGTCAAAGCTAGTTGACAGTGATAATCTTACAAATAACTGGGTTGTTTTCTTTGTCTTGTGGACTGTCGAGGAGGAATGTGAGATGAGGATAAAGGAATGGGAGATGTGGATAAAAGAATGGGATATGAAGATAAAGGAATGGGAGATGAGGATAAAGAAGAATTGTTTGAATCTGAATTATTAGAATCAGAAGAGGAGAATTCTGTAGACAAAATGCTATCTGCAATATGTGAATTTGTTGTTTCAGGAATGATGTTGGGTAGAACCAGAAAAGGATCAATATTAGAAGAAGAATTTGAGTCTATGGATGAAAAGGGAAAAATAGACTCATGAAATACCACATCACGAGACAGAAATGTTGTATGAGATTCAAGATCATACAATTTATATCCCTTTACAACAAAAGGATATCCAATGAAAACACTCTTTTTGGCTCGGGGATCAAACTTTGATCTATTTCTGGTAAGAGTGGATGCAAAACAAAGACATCCGAATACTCTTAAATGATTATAAGAAGGAGGAGATGAATGAAGAACTTCATATGGTGATTTATTACCTAGTAAAGGTGTGAGTTAAATTGATTAAATGTGTTGCTGTTAAAATACAATCACCCCAAAACTGTAATGGTAATGAGGCCTGAAATCTAAGAGATCTAGCAACATTCAGCAAATGCTGATGTTTTCTTTCCACCACACCATTTTGTTGTGGTTTCTCAACACAACTCCTTTGATGAATCACACCTTTAGCTAAATAATAATCAGGCATATTGAATTCAGCCCCATTGTCTGTTCGAATGCATTTAATTTTGAGACTAAATTGATTTTCAACAAGGGAAAAGAAGGATTGAAGGTACTGTCTAGTTTGAGATTTTTGCTTCATAAGATACACCCAAGTGCACTTAGAAAAATCATCCACAATTGTTAGAAAGAATTTAGAACCATCTAAGGAAGCAACTGAAAATGGTCCCCATATATCGCAATGCACAAGATGAAATGGAACCAAAGCATTGTTATTACTATGTTCAAATGGAAGACATTTCTGTTTTGCCAATGGACAAACATTACATGGAAAAGAATTGGAAATTGTAATGCTTGGTACATATTTATTGAGAGCTTTTAGTCTAGAGAGGGAAAGATGGCCTAATCTATAATGCCAAAGATCAAATTCTTTATTGACTGAGAGAGCAATGGATGATGAATCAATCGAGGGTTTTTGCAAGAGGTGATATAAACCAGCTATTTCTTCACCCATGCCAATCGTTTTCCATGTAGATAGGCCCTGTACAAAACAGAATTTAGAAATGAAAAGAAGACAGTAGTGAATGTCTTTAGTCAATTTACTTGCTGATATGAGATTATATGAGAAAGAGGGGACACAAAGAACATTATGCAATATCAAATCATTGGATAGAGTTACGGTTCCTATGTGAGTAACCGAAACAAGATTGTTATTTGGAAGCTTGACAGATGAAGAAACATGAGATTTAATAGAAGAAAAGAAACTGGTGGAGCAGACCATGTGGTCTGTGGCGCCAGTATCTATAATCCAAGGAATAGATGAAGAATTGACAGAGGCAAGAACAATATTTTCTGAAAGAGTAAAGTCTGAAGAAGTTTTACCTGAAATGTTTTCAGAATATGGAATATTTGGTGTTGGAAGAATACCGGATGAACTAGGCACATCAGTAGATAAAGTAGATACTTGATTTACTTTATGTACTGATTTGAGAGAGGGATTGATTAAGGCAAGAATCTGTTGACATTGCTCTTGTGTAAATGATAATTGTGGAACATCATTACTTTCTTTAACTGTAGGAGAAGAAGATACTTGATTTGCTGAGTGAACATTGGATTTCTTGGATTTAAATCCTAGTGGGAACCCATGGATTCTATAACATTTGTCTGAGGTGTGACCCGCATATCCACAATGACTGCATATAGGTCTATCTTTTCGAGTTCCAGACTGTCTATTAAAGGCATTGCCATTCTTTGTAATTTTTGTTGTCATAGCAGCAATGGAGTCAAAACTCGGTGCAGAGTTGATCTTGATTTCTCTTTGTTTTTCTTCTTGAACAACAAGAGAAAAAACTCAATTCATGGATGGTAAAGGATCTAACAGCAGAATCTGTCCTCTTATACTGGTGAATGAATCATTTAATCCCATCAAAATTTGCATGATATACTCTTCTTGCTGGAATTCCAAAATTTTTTTAACTATTCCACACGTACACTGTGGCAATTGGCGATAATTGGCTAATTCATCCCAATATGCTTTTAATTGTGTAAAGTAATCACTAACCGATTGTTGTTCTTGAGTTAAAGAACTGATGGCTTTCTTTAATTGGAAGATTCTAGGTCGATTTCCCTGTGAGAAACGTTCTTGTAGATCCTTCCAAACATCTGCTGCTACATCAATATACAGAATGCTTGAAGCTATGTTCTTGGTGACTGAATTGATTATCCACGATAATACCATATCATTGCACCTTTCCCATGCTGAAAACTTTGGATCAGATCTATATGCAGGTTTCTTTAGGGTTCCATTGACAAACCCCATTTTATTCTTTGCACTTAGTGCTTTGGACATAGCTCTCGCCCATAAAGGATAATTGTCTCCATTTAACTGCTGCGATACTAGCATCAAACTAGGATTCTCTCCATGATGCAAGTAGTAGGAATCTTCAACCAAACTCTGTTGATTTTGTGGAACTGGTGGAGTTGAATCTGTCATTTTGAAGGAGATCACGTAGATTCAGACTAAGCAAAGAAATCAGATTTCATCTGATACCATGATAAAATCTGAATCAAGACATGAAATCTTGATACAAGAAATGAAACTAAGCAAAAAAGGAGAGGATAAAACAGAGTCGTGTAAACTTTGATTCTGTATTGAATTGATTGCATGTAATTGTTTACATCATTCTATTTATAGAAGGAGCTAGAAGGAGCTGAGTGTAACTAACTAACTAACTTTTACATCAGCCAATGATATTAATCATTTGAGCCACATCATCATATACTTTAAGACATATCATCTAATCATTATAATTTTTTCAAATTTTTAAACAAAACAAAATAAACAATTTAACTTATTCAAATCCTAAAATAATAATAATATTAAACAAATATTTTAATTATAATATTTTATTCAATTTTTAATCTTAAAATATCTTCATTTTAAAATATGATTATAAATAAAATTATATAAAGAGTTGTGTATAAATCATTACACTAAATAGGTACAACCCGATTATAAAAAAGAAAAAGAAAAAAAAGAAGGTACAACCAAATGATCAGTTCCACTCAATGACTTCAATAATAAAAGGCATCCCAAATCAGTAAACCAATAATGTCGAAAATATGGATAAAAAGGAGAGTTTGAAAGATGTATGGCATCCGTATATTTCTAGCTTTTATATTTTATTTTATTTATTTATTTATTTTGTGTGTGTAATGAATCGGGGTCCAAATGGGAGCAATTTGATTTTCATTTGGAAGAACTATGAAGAAAGAAACAAAAACCCTGCAAAGATTCCCCAGTGAGAGAGAGAGGTGAATAATTCGAATTTTTTTTATCTGTGGTGGTCCATATGTATGCATACAATTTCCAGGTAAAACGGCAACACTTTCATAATATATCTTGGATATTAGTGAATAGTACTATGACTGGTGACACAGTTTTTTTGTTCTCTTTTCATAATTCAATACATGGATTTATTGCAATCATTAAAAGAATAGAGGAGGAGGGAGAGTCTCAAAAATAAAGTATCAATATCATAAAAAATAATAAAAAAAAAGAAGTGAAAAATGGAGCTAATTGATCTTGAACATGGAGCTCGATCGATTATTGTGTTGTTTGGTTTGCAACTTCAAGATTATTGTGCATTCTCTCCAAAGAAAAAACACCCAAATACAACTAAAACTGAACTTGTGATAGCAATAAGCCAAATCTAATCCCTTGGAGTCACTATACTGTCCAAATCGCCTATTGTCGATCCTTATATTAATGAATTAATGTGGCAGAAATTTTCCATTAATAGTTTTTCTTCTAGCTAGCCTCTTGGGATTATGTGCGGTTTAGATAATGAGATGAAATGAAATGATTTTAGATGAAAGTTAAATAAAATATTATTAGAATATTATTTTTTAATATTATTATTGTTTTGATATTTGAAAAAATTGAATTATTTATTATATTTTGTGTAGAAATTTAAAAAATTTATAATGATAAGATGAGATGAGATAAAACACTCTCACTATCTAAACGGGCCCGTCAACCTCATTGTAATAAACCAATTGTCTTGTCAACCTCATTGTAATAAACCAATTGTCTTGGCATGCATGCATCCTAGGCCAAGTTTGTCCCATTTTCTATGGGAGTTCCAACTGGGAAACCTAAAAGATGCTTAGAATGATGTCAATCTATCTCTTCAGCTTAGACCACAAAAATTACTAACCACAAGTCTCAAATTAGAATCTGACTTGCCTCTAGCGAAAAAAATTAAACGTATGGGTAAGATCGCTTGTCGAATTATTTTTAGTTGAAGATATACAAAGGATATGGCATTACCACCTAGCAGCAGTTTTCCTAGTGATGAAGTTGCTAACCAGTAGGCAGTTGCCCCGTTTATAGTTGGTCGTTACGTGCTCTGCTTGCCTCCTTTTTTCCGAACTGCATATAAAGAGCATGCATCTTTTTGACTTATAAGCCCACGTATTTTGGCATTTACTAATGACTCATTTGTTTTTATAGTTCTTTTTAATTCATTTAATTTCATCTAATTATTATAATTTTATCAAATTATCACATAAAATAAATAATTTAATTTTTTCAAATTTTAAAATAAAAATAATATTAAAAAAATATATTCTAACAATATTTTATTCAACTTTTAACTGTAATATCAACTTATCCCATCTCATCCAATCTGTAAAAACAAACGAGGCTTAAATTTCAGAGTTCAAATTTTGAATTTAAATATGCATTCACCTTAGGCTATTAGTATTAATCGCCTGAAAATTTATTGAATTCTCTAGTGAGACCGAGTCTAAACTATGGCTCAAACCCGACTTGCGAGATCATCAGCGTCTACAACTTCCCGTCATCTTGATCCCTCTTGTCTGTTTCCCAATGACTATAAAGCCACATCACGATCCACTCTTTATTCATGTTGTTATTATATAATATATGAAATTAAGCTAAACTTATAAAATAGAAATGCAAATTCATGTATAGAGTGGGAATTCTAGCTCATACCGATGGTAACAGAAACCTCCATGACAAGCTCCTTCTAACTCATGTTCTTCTTCTTTCAGTGGTTAGAAAAGTTTAAATGAGCTTGGTCTCCACTCTACACCGATCTGCAACGATCGAGCCAAACCAAAGGAACAGACAGCAATATTGGACGTTCAAACGTGAAGAGTGAGTCCAAAAGTGTAGCCAGTAAACTGCTTTACACTTTGAGTTGAGATCAGAAGAATGATTTATACGAAAGGTATATGCATAGGCACATTCTAATACCTATTAGAAAGTTAATAGTCGGTAGTTTATTTCTAAGGCAAAGAATGGTAGTAGATGATTGCTCTATTTTTTAAAAAAAGTTTATTAAATTTTATTTCTGGTTTTAAATGTTTCTTATTTTTTAATTTTTTTATTTTTCGTGGTGTTCTTTTATTGGTGGTTAAGTGCGTGGCTTATGAGTTTCAGCAAAGGTTTAAAGAATCAAATTACCACCAAATTTAAAAATATAGGATCATTTTTAAAATTCAGAATGAATGTAGAGTGCTAGCCACTAGGCAAAATTCACTTTTTTTTTTAATTTTTTTAATTTCTCTTATTTATATTTTTTTAATATTTTTAAACAATTTTAAAAAATATAAAAAATACTAATATACTAATAGTCACTTTTTTAATCAGTAAGTAAAAATAAATAAATAAATAAATAAATGCATGAACGCTTAAAATGAAAGAGCAAAATGAAGCGGCATAGTAACATTATTCATGAATGTAATATGTATAAAGATTATGTTTGGATAATGTAATGCGAGTTTTTTTTATAAATATCACTTACATATAAAATATTTATCAATTTTTAATTTTTTCATCTATCATTATGTAGCTAATCATTGTAATTTTTATAAATTTTAAAATAAAATATAAAAATTAATACAATTTCTTCAAACTTTAAAATAAAAATTATATTTAAATTTTATATTTAAATAATTTTTGAATTTTTTAATATTTATAATAAATTCTTATCTCTATTTTTTTAAACTTAATAAAATATCTTAACTAATACTATTTTATTAATATTTCCAGGAGCACCGGAGACTATTGCAATAATTGTCATTTTATTATTTTTTAAATTAATGTTACCCATCATCTTAATTTTTATTATTTTTTTATTATTTTATGATGTAATATTAGATGATAGAAAATTATTTATTATATTTTATTTATAAATTTATTATTTATTGTCATATCATAAGAAAATAAAAAAATGATAAAAATTAAGATGATGAATAGATTTTTTTTATTTTTTTATTGTACAGTAATGTGGATAATTTTTTATTGGCACAACGAGTTCGTTAACCACCGGACACGTGGCTAGTCAGCCGCTCCCATCACTGCACTTCGAAATGGATCGATCGCGGTCATTTCGTTCCATAAATTCAGGTAACTCCAAACTCTCTGTTTAATTTCCGAGATGGCGTTCGTGGCACTCTTCGTAACGGCAACGAAGCTCGCCGGAATCTTGGTCACTGTTACCGTTGCAGCCAACGCTTTCTCCTTCTCTCGCTACCGGAAAAAGAATCTCCGGCGTTTCCAATCCCCTATCGACGAGTCCTCTGACATACTAGCCGACTTCGATGTTAATGGTAACTCAGTTCTTCTATCTGCAGTTCACCCCGAGCCTTTCAAGCCCTAGCTCTAATTGAGTTCAAGTCAATTGGCTTAAGTTTTAGAGCTATGGTGGTAGGGTAACATATTGTATCAAACTTATAAGCACTAATCAGTAATCAGTGACTTGTAGTGTAATACAAGAGCTTCACAATCTCGAAGGATTTTCAAATTATACCCCCTTTTTGGTGGAATAAGCGCAATTGTTTGGTGAACAAGAGTTAGACTTTGTGGACATTTGATTGTAGATTCAAGCGTACTAACGTAGTGAACTAGAATTTCAGCATGTAATAAGAAAATGGTGGTATAAGGACACGGTAGGGATAATCGAAGTAAAAAAGTGTGACAACAGATATTCGTTTTACTATTTATGACCAGGGCAGTCATGGACATAGTTAACAACCAAAATACTTATAAAATGGTTATCTCTGCATAGCTTATAAACATTATGCTAGTTGAAATCATCTTAAGAGGCATCAATTCGGATTACTTTAGGCTGAGACTTTGTATGTCTCTCTCTCTCCCTCTCTCTTTGTGTCGAGCAACTTTTTGTATGTCATTTTCTTACTAGCACATAGAAATCACAGGAATTTTATGTATATTTATATATGGAATTGTCCTGGAGACTCCTCAAGCTAACTGCCAAAATTCCAAAGCCAGTTTCTGAAAGTCAAGTTGCTTCATATATTGCGGCTTAGCTTATACTGAACCATAACCTTTAAGCTCCAATCAACAAAAGCAAGAAACTGAAAGCTTATTTGCTTAACTTAATGATTTTCAAAGTGTCTCTCATAACCTTGGGGTGGTGAATCAGAGAGGAAGGTAGCCATTGTAGGGGGGAGTTACACTTTCATGTAGCTGCAATGTGATAGGAATGATAGCAATAATTTATATTCACTGGTATTTGTGTTGAAGTATGGTAGACGTAACAATTCTGTTTATTGGATGGAGAATACTTGGTGAATCTTGAAGTGCTTGACCTTGGCATCTTTTTTTATGATTGATGGTATAATTTCTATGTTTGATTTGCTGCAGAAGATGGTAAGTTTTTCTTTGGACTAGCAACAGCACCGGCACACGTTGAAGACAAACTCAATGATGCTTGGCTTCAGTTTGCAGAAGAAAACCCTTGTGACAAATCAGAGCCACAGCTGGGCCTGCAACCTGCTGATGCATTAATGGGTTCTGCTACTGGTGGTGGTGGGTCTCAGCAAGCTTCATTACCACAAAAGGGTGTTAATAAAACAGTGAAGAAGAAGAAGCCTCTTAAGATAGCTATGGAAGCCATGATTAGGGGGTTCGAGAAGTACATAGAAGAAGAGAGTGAAGAAAACCCTGCACCAAAAGAGGAATGTCATCATAATGTAGCTGCATGGCACAATGTTCCACACCCGTAAGCTTGAGTTTCTGAGTGTTGTATTTATCAAAAAATGTTTCTGATGTGTTGTCTCAAAGTTTAGGGTTGATTGCATAACAAGAGGTAACTTGCTTATGTATCACCCTTACATTTATGCACATACTTACCAAAAATTTTATGCAGATCACAAAATATAAGGATGCATTAGTTTGCTTGCATTAATTTTCAGGGAAGAAAGGCTAAGGTTTTGGTCTGATCCTGATGTAGAACTGAAACTGGCTAAGAATACTGGAATAAGTGTCTTCCGAATGGGAATAGATTGGTCAAGAATCATGCCCAAAGAGCCAGTCAACGGGCTTAATGAAATTGTAAGTTTTTTCCTGACCATTCCTACGCCGTTTCGAAGTGTTATGATGCCTTTGGGTGAAATCCAGATTCTCAGGGTAGATTAGAAATGATACTGGAGTTGAGCTTGGGATATATGGGCATCATGTAAATGTTCTAGAGAGAGACTAGGAACAGGATGTGGTGTTAAGAGGCGATTTACACCCTCCAATAGACAGATGACACATCACCATTCTAGAAAGATTAGAATAGAACCAACTAATCCCATGCAATCCCACCGTTTCTCTCCCCTCTCTCTCTCTCTCTGTGCTCAAGCCGCACCCCTCAGTCTCTCTCCCCTTCATATGATGTGATGCAGACATTGCAGACACTTCTTAGAGCTGATTGGGAAATGTCTCTTTCCTACACAATTGAAGGGCTGATGGCTCCGCAAGAAGGTTCTTATATGTCCACAATGCACCTATGAAACAATTTTGGCCTTTCCAAAACCTTATATACCAGTCCTAAGATATTACATGGGTGTCTAGGTTTTTTTTTTTCATCACTGTTCTTTTTCAAAAAATTTTGATGTCTTCAATTCGATTTGTGAATGTCTTACCTTCTGTATTTACCTTTTTTAACAATCACTACTGTTAACTGTGAGCCTCACAATTGAGAAGCAACAACGCTAAAAAGAGAGTAATATAGCCAAATAAAATGGTCATGGGCAATTCTTTCATGTTCAGTCTACATTTTGTACAGAGGTGTCTTCATCTATCGAGAGAGACTGACGGGGTGTGGCTTGGGGAGAGAGAGAGAGAGCACACAAATCATTCGGCTTGAGAGAGAGGGCAAGAGGGGAGAGGGGAGATGGAGAGAGAGATGGGGATTGTATGGGACTAGCTGAGGGCTAGTTCTATTTTAATTTTCTTAGAATGGTGACGTGTTGTCCGATCATTGGAGGGTGTAAAGTCCCTATTGACACCACATCCGGTTTGAAGTTATTCTCAATGTTCTAACATATTTAACAATATGAAATATGAAAGTGTCTTAATTGACTTACTCGCAGATAAATCTGGATTGATGTTCTTTTTTAGGTCAATTATGCGGCATTGGAGCGTTACAAGTGGATAATAAACAGGGTACGTTCATATGGAATGAAGGTGATGCTGACTCTGTTCCATCACTCATTGCCACCTTGGGCTGGTGAGTATGGAGGGTGGAAGCTGGAAAAAACTGTTGATTATTTCATCGATTTTACCAGGTTAGTTTTCCTTAAAAATTATTAATTTAACATTTGGTCCTTTTTTGCACTTCTATATCACTCTGACTCACTGTCATTCACTCCAGTGAACTGTGATTTGAAATTATATCTCATTTCTTTTTAATCTATGATAACTTAAAACTAACCGGAGCATAAACATTTCTATGTCATTATCAAGTCAAGAAATTGAAGGTAATTTCAGCAGGTATCCTTACATATTGAACAGAAGTAAAAGTGGAGATTTATCTCAATTTTTTGTTGCTGAACCTTTTTCTCCATAAACAACTAAAGCAAGGGAAAGGGTAAATTCAGGTACGGGGATTGGTGAAACTTTAGGCCTCTTTTGTAGTTTTGGGCCACAATCATCCTCAACCAAAGTAAAGTACCAACTTCTTTATGAAACATATTGATTGACCATCTACTTGATGAGGAAAGAAAACCCTTCCTTATGCATTCAAGTCACGTTGTCTTTTTGGAGCCAACTGACAAAAAAGATGGAGTAGGTTGATGGTAAGGCATAGTTGTTATGAATTTACTGTATAGGGTTCAAATACTACTGTCTGTAAGGAAAAACGAATCCCCTGAAAATCATGAACTCAAGCATTTGCGAAATTGACTGAACATGCATATACATAGACTTTGACCTGGGTCGTCCACCTGGATCAGCTGAACGTATGTGTTCATTTTTTTAAGCTGTTATGATTATATCCAGTTACTGCTCTGGATGGAATTCTACTTCTGGTTGCTGTCTATTTCCTAGAATGCTGGTTCTAAGAAATCAATGAAACCCCAAGGGGTTGGCCCAAGTGGTGAAGGCCTTGGTCTTGGGATATCACTCCTTTCAAGGTCAGGTCCAAGGTTCAACACCTCATAGAGGTGCAAACAATCCTTTGGGGTTACACCTCTTGGTGAAAAGCCAGCGATTTAACTAGTGCCGTGTAGGGAAACTTCCGAGGGTGCGGTGCATGGGATTGGGGTTTACTCTGCAGGAGTGGGTCCGAAGGACCCTTCCTTGGACAGGTTCCCTGACATAAAAAAAAAAAAAAAAAAAAGAAAAAGAAAAAAAAAAGAAGAAAATCAATGAGAGGAAACTGGGGCCAATTTGACAGGCACTAATATTTTGAAAAACAAATTCCCTGAATTGTATTTTGCTCATTTGCAATTAGCTTTATTAGGTTTGTTTCTGCTCTGGAATAATATGTAATTGTCTCGTCAGTTCTGTCACCGCTTTTATTTCATGCAGGCTTGTTGTAGACTGGGTATCGGATGTTGTAGACTATTGGGTGACATTTAACGAGCCTCATGTCTTCTGTATGCTGACTTATTGTGCTGGTGCTTGGCCTGGTGGTCATCCTGATATGCTGGAGGTTGCCACTTCTGCCCTACCAACTGGTGTTTTCCAACAGGCCATGCATTGGATGGCCATTGCACACTCAAAAGCTTATGACTATATCCATGAGCACAGGTTTCTCTTCTTCGCAGAAGCTCTGGCATGTGTAAAACATTTTCATATAAATTTGAAATTTTGGTTCTTGAAATCTTTTGTAATTATATGATCTATGGACTTTCTATATGGACTACTCATCAATGTTTAATCCATAATCCTACGGGTTATTGCAATCCTTTTTGTTGTGTTCTATATCGAGCTATACCTTTCATTTAATAATTGTGAATCTCTTATATTCTCTATCCAAAGTTATTCATAATTTTTAATTCCTCCTCAAAGTTTTTAAGCATCTTGAGACTTTCTCTATATATCTTTCAGTGCCTTACCAAATCCAGTAGTCGGAGTAGCGCACCACGTCTCGTTTATGCGGCCATATGGTCTCTTTGATGTTGCTGCTGTTTCATTGGCAAATTCCTTGACTCTCTTCCCATTTGTGGATAGTGTCTCTGATAAGCTGGATTTTATAGGCATAAACTACTATGGGCAGGTACTTCCACTTCTTTTATGAAGTACATGCTCATTCATACATTGTCACATGTTTAGTTGACCGTATTTTTTGTTTATTTAGGAGGTGGTCTCTGGTTCTGGACTGAAGCTTGTAGAGACTGATGAGTACAGTGAATCTGGACGTGGGGTATATCCTGATGGCCTGTACCGCATGCTGCTTCAGTTCCATGAAAGATACAAACATCTGAATGTCCCCTTCATCATTAGTGAAAACGGTGTTTCTGATGAGACAGACTTGATCCGGCAGCCATATCTGTTAGAACATTTGCTCGCTGTTTATGCTGCCATGATCATGGTTTTGTGTCTGAATTAACCCTTTTTAATTATTTGGAACTAAATTATCCGTTGTGAATGATAACCGAGTGTGAGACATGCCAATTGTTGTTTTCTAGGGTGTCCCTGTGATTGGCTACCTGTTTTGGACTATTTCTGATAATTGGGAGTGGGCTGATGGATATGGTCCCAAATTTGGACTTGTAGCAGTTAATCGAGCTGATGGTCTTTCCCGGATTCCACGTCCTTCTTACCATCTATTTTCTAAGGTAATAACTTTTGTGTTTGTTTTGTTTCTGTTGTCATATTTCTCTCCTCTGCATTCTTTTAGTAGGATTTGAATGGGTATCTTGATTTCAGGTGGTTAAATCAGGTAGAATTAGACGTGAAGACAGAAGACGTGCATGGATTGAGCTACGAAGAGCCGCTAAAGAGAATAAAACACGTCCATTTTATCGGGCCATTAATAAACAGGGTTTGATGTATGCAGGTAACGATGCAACTCAAGCTCTTTTGGTTTCAAGTTGCAATCTCTCGTTTCTTGGAATTGTTTCTCATTCTGCACAATATGCTTCTTCAGAGGATGGATTTGCACATTGTTTTATACCCCACTAACTCTACAAAATAAATTTTGTGGTAGCCACACACAAATTGAATTTGGAACGGTTCCCTGGAAAACTATTGCTTGTTCAATACTGGGACCTTATAACCAAATACAAAATATCGAATCCCAGAAATATATTGTAAATTAATGTAACGGGTACTCCTAAGAAATGAAATTAACAAACGCAATATTTTCCTTTGGCTACCTACCAATATATAGATGGGGAGCCCTCAAACCTCAGCTTAGAACTGTGCTAAGAAATTGAAAAAGGGGTTAAATAGCCACCACATACCCAACTTGAATAAGTCCAAAACCTTCAGTCACTCGAATGCCTTGGAAACTTAGTCGCATTTTTCAAAACACAATACTCTTGCAAATTTCAAACAACTCTTTTTTCTTTAATGGTACTGCCTCAATAGACATAATGAAGTTTCCTTGTGCACGGAGTCCTTGTTTTAATGGCCGTTATTTTGTATTGATATCCCTTCAAATATTGCACATAATGATTCTTCTTCCTCCTTTAAACAGGAGGCCTTGATGAACCCATACAGCGGCCTTACATGGTACGAGATTGGCGGTTTGGACACTATGAGATGGAAGGTCTGCAGGACCCATTGAGTCGCTTATCAAGATATCTTCTCCGACCTTTCTCCATCAAAAAGAAAAGGAAGCCTCAAAGTGATGATGCTGAATTGGTTCTTCTGCCTCTTTAGCATCAGATGGCTTGCTCATATTCCTGTACGTATATTTCTTATGCTTATCCTGAAGCTGAGAAATTAGGTCTCCAAATATGTTTAGAGTTTTGTGATGATCTAGCATAAGGGTTTGGTGCCTTAGTAGTTGGTACCTTTTATGTGTGTGCATATTGTTAAGGATGCTCAAGGAAAAGATAACAACACTATTAAAGGAAGTATTCATTGTAATAAAGTGCTAGTCAACTGTATTTATTCCACCCACTTCGTATCATGAAATATGGAGAGGAGAGAATATCTCTCTCTCTCTCTCTCTCTCATACAGATGGAAAACTGAGGATTAAAAAACGTTTGAATGTTTTGATAAAGTGCCATAGTCACGTTGATTAGTTGTAAAATGTGTTCTAAAATTATTGTATTATTCTTTTGTGGATGGAAGATGCATGCTAGCATCTCTTAATTTCCAAAACAGGGCCCTTGCCACACCCAATATCACTATTCGGAGTGCGTTGACCGCTGAAGAAGTTGTGGATTAAGGAAGTTCCGAAAGGAAAGGTTTTGGCTCGTGAAGAAACCACAAACAAAAACTTGAGAAAGAGTTGCCATAGGATGGGTAGCTACAGGTTGAGGACCTTGAGCATTAATTTCTAACCCATGTTCATCTCTTGGACATGGCATTTTTATTTTGCTATTATATTACACATATTGGCAGAAGGTCATACAGTAGTATCTCTGTATTTCTCAAAGCTCCTCGTTAACAACTTTTTTTTTTTCGAATATGCAGCGAAGGCAAAGATTGGAGTTCCTGATTGTAAGCCCCACGGCAATTAAAACTTTCAAAAAGTTTTGATGTGGATAGAGGGCTTGGAGACTTCTTCTCTTCATTATCAGCTTCTTCTTATTCCCCTATAAAATGACCATGTAGTGGAAAGCAAAAGAGTGAACTGAGAGCTAGTATCCAACAAATTTCATAGTGTAATTTCTTCCTCAAGCCCCGCGAACGCAAGTCATTCTGCAGAAGTCCTCATTTATTTTCTACATTTTAATCATTTCATCAAACCTTCACTACAAGAAATATGGCCTTTTGCCATGAATTTTTTTTCGAAGACACACAATTGTGGCAAATAATTACCTTATTATACGAAAACTGCTCGTGGAAAAAAAAAAAAAAACAATCATTTTCCCAAAAAATGATGTCGGCAAGTAAAATTTTGTATGGATTGTTTGTGAGATTGATTTGTAGGAAACCGGTTTTTTCCATAATAGAAGATATTAATCAGAACAAACTTTTTAAGAAGAGTTGATTTGATCACAAAATAGGTTTTTTGCACAATTGTATTTCCCATCACTAATATTCCTGGGAAAGCAATCTTTTTCAACAGATGATTTTGATGGAAAATATTTAACCAAATTGATATAAAATTTATTCTCACCGACAATTGTAATGAGGTTTTGAGAAAACCTCTTTTGCCATGAATTAATACCTGTGAGATTTAGTAAAGATCGCTTTTGCTACAAAATGAGTTTCACCGGCAATAATTATTTACAATCACTCAAGTTTACAGAAAATACTCTTTTTCGACCAATTGATTGTGGTGGGATAGCTTATTTCCACAAAAAGTCACCATTCGAAATAATTTCTCGCCATGAAACGAATTGGTGGGTAAAACTTAAAAGACAACTTTTGCCATGAAGAAAATTTATAAATATAGTAGATTTTTCACGAACTTCTTCCATGGATAATGACATTATTACTGACCACAAGTTGATGTCAGTGAACTTATTTGCCACGAAATTAAAATGCTTTATCCGCCGTGCATGTCATGGCAAAACTGATGGTTTTTCCCCATCAATTTTATGCCACGGGTCTCCCACGACACAAATTGGTGGGAAACATATCGTTTCCCATGAAGTCTACACTTTTCCGACCACAATCCCTTCTGGAAAAAAACGAGATTTGTTGTAGTGCTTGGGTGCACACCACTCTCATCGGCACTGGAGAGGACATCCCGACCGGTTAACCCCCGAGGTGGGCCTAGGCCCTTACTTAAGCCCAAAGCTTGCATCATTATTGAAAAGCCCAACTCAATGCCAAGAGAACCCAGCCCATAGCTAATGCAGACTAGATAACTATCCAATGGTGGCAAAGGATAGAAACGACAATCATTCAAATTTACTAAGAGATGAACCCTTATCTCTAAGTTTGAATTTGAATAAAGGATAGCTATTATCAGATAAAAGAACAAAGATAACTCATGGAGCTCTATATAAGGAAGAACCTAGGTATGTAAAAGGATCGAACTCATTGGTATTATTAAAATTATCCTCAGTTACTGACTTAGGTATCAAAGACGTTCCCTCGAACCCCCAAACCCTCTACTCTTTGGTTGTAGGTGATCGTGAAGTGGTGGCGGTGAAACACTTCAATAATAGTTGGCGTGGGATTATTTTTGTCTCACACTTAGCCTGCTTTTCACATGCCATCACCACTTGGTCTCAGGCAACTAGAGATCAGGGAGAAATTTCACAAAACATGGAGGAAAAACTTACAAAAATGGAGGAGATAATAAATAAACTTTCCAAAGAGGTTGAGGCGGGATAGTAATTTAAGAAGGCATAATGGCAGTTATGTACACTACTCTGACAAAACAAAGGAAGAAAAAACAATCAACATTAATAAGCGACAAATCGAGAAGTACTGCACTTATTACAAAACAAGGGGACATGGAACCGAGGACTGCTACAACTTGAAACGAAAAGTAGAAAAAATGAGAGGCAGTGGCGAGTTGGAACGCTTGATTGCCCAGAACAACACCCCCCTAATGGCGTATGAACGACTGAAAAATTGAGTACAAAGAACGGAAGAGTGAGAGCCCTAGGCGACGAGAATCACCAAGAAGGGAGAGGAAGTCAAATGAACCTTGTGACCGTAGACCGAGAGCAAATGATAACTGCAGAAACCCACCATTGGGCAAGATACACACGATCGCCAGTGGGTATGCAAGAGGTGGCCCAACTTGCTCAGGAAGAAAGACATATGCTAGATGGACAAGATATGAAGAAATTTATAATGTGGAGAGACTTGCCAAGCATCCCTGAGTATAGATGTCCCCCACAATATCTTTTTGTGAAGAGGATTGCCAATGGGTTGTATATCCCCATGATGATGCTTTGGTGGTAACAATGCTGGTGGCAAATTTTATCACAAGGAGGATATTAATTGACAATGGAAGTTCGACGTATATCCTATTCTGGGACGCTTTCAGGAAGATGAGAATCGGTGCGGATCAGTTGAAAGCAGCACCAACTACATTAAAAGGGTTCATTGGAGATGCGGTACAACCAATGGGGTCCCTTACATTGCCAGTATCTGTAGGGACAGACCTTCATGTCTGAGTTTTTAGTAGTGAGAACTTGGTCAGTATATAATGTGATCATTGGGAGACCCACGTTGAATGCTTTAAAGGCTATCAACTCGATCTATTATTTGAAAATGAAGTTCCTGACGAGCTAGAATAGGCGAGGTACGCGGGGAGCAGGTCTTAGCCAAAGAATATTATGTGCAAGAACTTAGATAGGACAAGGAGAGGTTAGTATTGTGGATACTAAAGAAGGGGCGGTCCTCCTGCCAGGATCCAGTGTAATGGTGACGGAGCTAGAGACTAGAGATGAAAATGCTCTGAAGCATGGGGAGGCAGATGAGCCCCAGGAGTTGGTCACCCTTGAGCATAATCATCCTGAGAGTCATGTGAAGATTGAGACTAAATTAGCATCGGAAGAGAGACAACAACTAATAGTCTTCCTTCTAGACCATAAAGACATATTCGCATGGAGTCATAAAGATATGCCCGGGATAGGCGATGAGGTCATCGAAAACAAGTTGAAAGTAGACCCAAAGGTGCGCCATGTAAAGCAAAAGAAGAGAAACTTAAGGACTAAGAAGTACGAAGAAATCGCGAAGGAGGTGGATTAGTTATTAGCAGTGTGATTCATCAAAGAAGCACAGTATCTAGAATGGCTGTCCAACATAGTGTTGGTAAAAAAATCCAACGGGAAATGGTGAATGTGCGTAGATTTCACTGATCTCAACAAGGCTTGCCCAAAAAACGGTTTTCCATTACTGCGAATATATCTGATAGTAGACGCAACAACAGGGCATAAAATATTAAGTTTTATGGATGCTTACTCAAAATACAATCAAATCAGGATAAAGGAGGCTGATCAAGAGAAAATCCCTTTTATAACTGACCGAGGATTATACTGCTATAAAGTGATGCCCTTCGGCTTGAAGAATACTGGGGCAACTTACCAAATGTTGGTGAACAAAATGTTTAAAGACCAGATCGGGAGAAACATGAAAGTGTACGTCAATGATCTGCTAGTGAAAAGCATAGAGTTTGACCAACATGTGAAAGACCTTAGGGAAGCTTTTCAGGTTTTATGTTGGTACCAAATGAAGCTTAACCCAACGAAGTGTGCATTTATAGTGCAATCGGAAAAATTCCTCGATTTTATGGTGTCATAAAGAGGAATCAAAGCAAATTTCGAGAAACTCATAGCAATAATAGAGAAGTCGCTCACAAACCTAAATGAGGTATAAAAGCTAACATGCAAGATAGCAGCTCTTGACAGGTTTGTATCCCAATCAACAGATAAATGTCTTCATTTCTTTCAGGTACTTAAGAAAGCACAAGATTGGGATGCCAAGTGCGAGGAAGCATTTATCCAGTTAAAGGAATATTTGGTTAAGCCGCCATTGCTTAACCACACCAAGCCAAGAGAGCCCTTGTCGTTGCACATAGTAGTGACTCCAGACGCTGTGTCAGCTACATTGGTGCAAGAGAAGGGGAAGGAACAAACAATTCATCGTTGCAATTCGATCAGGGGTCTATTTTGGTACTACTTAGTCATTTGTCGTCGCAATATGCATTCAAGCTAAACTCTAAGGGTTTCGTGCAAGTCCAACGGAGGAAGTACCGTCGAAGCAATGGTTGAGGGATCGAGGCACCTCTTGAGGCAAGACATGTGAAACACTAGGTGGACCAAGGACCATGGTGGTAGCATCAACTTATAAGTTACATCGCCGATTCGCTGCAAAATCTCAAAGGGGCCAAAATACTGAGGAGAAAGTTTGGAGCTTGAACGATGGGTCACACTCTGCTGCTTATACCTTTGGAGTTTGAGGTATACCATGTCTCCCTCTTTAAAATTCTCTCATCGTATTCTTCTTATCATACTGCTTCTTCATAGATGCCTATGCTGCGTGTAAATTCTTCTTTAATATGGCCAAGATTTTATCCCTTGATTTTAACTGTGTCTACCTGGTACCCGCACCATACTATAGTAAGGTTGGTGGTGGGACACCATATAAGGTCTCAAAGGGAGTGATCTGGGTGGAAGAATGGAGGTTAGAATTGTACCACCACTCCCCCCACAGTAGCCAGGTCACCCATTCTTTAGGGCGATGTCTCACAAAACACCTCAGGTATTGCTTGATCACTCTGTTAACAATCTCGGTCTAGCCATCAGACTAAGGGTGATGGACTGAGTTATAGGATAGGCGAGTTCCATGCAACTTGAAAAGCTCCTTTCAAAAAGAGCTTATGAAAATCACATCCCTATCAGTGACTATAGTACATGCAATCCCATGAAGCTTAAAGACTTGTGAGATGAATAGCTTAGCCATTGTAGCTGCATATAAGGATGAGAGAGATGGAGGAAATGAGCATATTTTGTAAGATAGTCTATTATAATTAGAATTATAGAAAATCCCTTTGATGTAGGTAGAGAGTCAATAAAGTCCATAGAAATATCTATTCAGTTTTTTGTGGGGATTGGCAAGGGCTAAAGTAGGCCAATAGGGTGCACATTTTCTAATTTGCATTGCTAACAAGTGGGACATTCCTTTATGTAACTCTTAAGGTCTTTCTTCATTCCTAGTCTGTAGAAATCAACTTTAGCCCTATGAAGAGTTTTCTGGTGTCCAGCATGCCCACCATAAGGGTTGTCATGTATGTAATGTAGGACCTGTTCTTTAAAGGGTTATTTCTTTGACAAATAAATCTTTCATTTCTTAAGCAGTAAGCCATTCATCAATGTGAACCCTTGGTTCACAAGCTGCCCCTGTTGTAGCTTTTGGCATAGTTTAGAAAGTTTAGGTCAATTTTGTAAGAAGTTCCAAGGTGTTGTAATCACATAGGGTCCAATATTATGATTCCTGTCAAGGAAATTTCTCCCTCCAATTTAAGCTGCTTGGATAAAGCTCTATTTTCCCTCCCCTTTTTATACTCAATAGAAAAGTCATACCCCAACAATTTACTTATCCACTTCTAATGAGAATGAATGTTTATTTTCTACTCTAGCAGAAATTTCAAACTCTATTAGTCTGTCCTTACCACAAAGAGTCTGCCCAAAATGTATGGCCTCTATTTTTAACAGCATAAACTAGAGTTAAGAGCTCATTCTCATAGGTAGAAAGATACAGGGCCTTTCCCTTGAGAGCATGGCTAAGGTAAGCCAATGGTATGCCCTCTTGCATTAAAACAACACCTATCCCAATCATGAGACATCACACTCAATGAGAAAAGGGTTTAGAGAAATTTGGTAGGGCTAACACTAGAGGCTTAGTCACCATTGTTTTTAACTCCTCAAAAGCCTTAGAAGCTGCTGTTCTCCATTGAAAGGAATTTCAATTTATCATAGACTAGGGCCTTTTTTGGATGTTGAGTTAAGTTGAGATGATTTGAGTTATTTATGAATAGTAATAAGTTGTGATGGTGGAGTGAGTTTTGTGGGGCCCACCTAAGATAAGTTTAGATGTGTTTGGATGTTAAGATGAGTTTAGATGTTTTTATGGAAAGTTGAAAAAGATTGTGGGTCCCGCATGTAAAGAGGTATTGAGTTAACAAAGGTTGTGGGTCCTATGTGTAAAGAGGTTTCGAGTTGAAATAAGTTTAGTGATTTGAGAATTAGATATTTGAATGTTAGACTTAACTTAAAATTAGACTAAATTGAATTAATCTCAATTTAGTACAAATTCCAAACGGGCCGATCCAGCAAGCAATAGTTTAATGGGCTAAAAGTCTACGCCATTTATAAAGGGCTCACATGTAGGGTCTTTAATCTCATTTTTAAACTAAAGGCTTTCCTCATTCCAAAAAACCACTGAAATGATCTTAGTTCAGTCCAAATTCTATACGGGGCCTAAATCTTGGAGGGATCATTTAACTTTTCACTCTTTCAACTGAGACAAAATGCCCCAAATACTTGATCTCTTTGCACCTAAACTTGCATTAACTTTTCTTGGCAAACAAAGTGTGTGTTGCAAGTGTTTCCAACAGTACAATTAGGTGAAGTAAATGTTTCTAGATTTTTGTTGTAGATCAAGATATCATAAAAAAATAATCACAAATTTCCTTAGATAAGGCTGAAACACCTCATTCATAAGTCCCTGAAATGTGCCAGTGGCATTTGACAATCCAAACGATATCACTAGGAACTTATGGTGACCGTGATGAGTCCTAAAAGCTGTTTTGGGAATGTCCTCCTCCTTCACCCTTATATGATGGTATCCCGACCTTAGATTTATCTTAGAAAAAATGGTGGTCCCATGTAATTCATCAAGGAGCTTGTCGATGACTGGAATAGAAAACTTATCTTTGTTTAAGGCACGATAGTTAATACACATTCGCCAACTCCAATAAGCTTTTCTAACCAAAAATACCGAGGATGAGAAAGGGGATTGACTAAGTCTAATAACCCCAGCAATCAATAACCCACTAACTATTTTTACTATTTCTGATTTTTATAAAAAAATATACCTAAAATGTTAGATAGATATCATAGCAATTCCCTCCTTGAGGATAATGTGGTGGTCATGACTTCTTTTTGGAGGCAGTCCTTTAGGCTCTTCAAATACTCCACTGAACTTCTACAAAGTTGTCTCTACAGCTGTTGGTACTACCATTTCCACCTCATCTTGCCCAACTTCAAAAATTTGGAGAAGCATCCCTCTTCTCTCCACGTTAGTTAGCTGGGAAAGTCCAATACCATCCACCCATTCTAAGTGACTAGGATTTAATCCTTTGAGCCTGATTGACATATTATCTCGAGTGAATGACATTGTGAGAGTAGCAAAATTCCAAAGTACAGGACCCCAAGGTTCTAAGCAACTGCAATCACAACACAATATCACAACCTCCCAGAGGTAGCCAAAAGAAATCAATGGTGAAAACATGCCCCCGCACTAGAATTTTTGCACCCTCTAGCTTCCCTTCACTCCTGAACCTTTCCCCATAATTGGCAACCCTTGCTTCAATTTGTTCTTTAGAATTAAGAGATAGGTGAGCCTTGGAGACAATGGTGGGGTCAAAAAAATTATGAATACTGCCAATGTCCACCAAAATTACCACTACCTGTTCCCTAACCCTTCCCATCAACCTCATGGTTCTCAGGTTAGGAGATCCTGCAATAGCATGTAGAGAAATTTCAGTTGGTTCACTTCCACCTCCTGTTATAGTTATTCCTTCTACTACTAGCTCCAATAACTCATTACTCTCTTCCTCGAATTCATTTTCATAAGCAAAATCAACCCCTTCCATAATACACAGCCTGACCCTCTTACACTTATGGCTGGGGTTTCATTTTTCGTCACAATAGTAACACAACCCTTATCCCTCATTTCTTTCATCTCATTCGCACTAACCTTTTGTATAGGGAAAGAACCCTTAGGAGAGAATCCCTTAAAAACTGGAATTTCCCTCCTAACACCCCCATGTGATGAATCTGAGCCCCTTCCACCAATCCAAGACCTTGGTGAGGATGTATTAAATTGATTTGTTGGCTTACCATTCCTCCTGGAGTTAATAATATACTTCTCCTGGATTTTTGCCAATTCAAAGGCAGAGTTGAGGGTGTGGGGTTTAAGCATTCTTATGGGCAATCTAATTTTATCCTTAAGCCTATTAAAAAAGCAACTGAACTTATAATTTTCAGAAAGCCCCCTAAGTTGATTAGAGAGTACCTTGAATTGGGACATTAAGCTGCCACAGTTGAGGTTTGTCTTAATCAGGTGATTGCCTCCATGGGATCATCATAGGATGAACTCCCAAACCTGATATATAGTGCTTGAATGAATGAATCCCACATGTGTAAGCTGCCCGATTCTTCAGCATCTTGGAACCACACTAACGCATCACTCTCCATGTAAAATGAGGACATTAGAATTTTTTGATGGTCTGGCATAGGTGCAATGCAAAATATTGGTTAACTTTGTATACCCACCCAGTGGGATTTTCCCCATCAAACATTGGGAAACCTAGCTTGATAGATATGAACTACATGCTTCCAAGAACACCTGAACCTTCAGACTGAAACTCCTCATTAAGTGTTTCCAATAATAGGTCCATATGGTAATGTGGTGTCGAATGTGTGGGTTTCCCCCATTAAGAGTTTCCATAATAGATCCATCTTCTTTGCTAAATCATCTAACGACTTATGATGATTTTCAACTTCCTATTCTTGCAGGTCCCAATGTTGTTTCATCCTCAGCATTGGTTTTTCTAATTCCTTGTATCTAGTCCATTCCGCCGTTACTACTGCAGTGTAATGTCCCAATGGAAGACCCAAACCATATGGTATACACTCTAAAAAGACTAGTCAATGTTTCAATTGGAGCTTCATTGGAACCTTATAAAGAGCAAGAATTTTTCATTCCCAAGCAATGTGGGATCTCATACACCACCTACCCCCTTAAAATTCCGACGTCTTCGTCGGGTCAGTCTGTCATAGGTGGCACGACTCAAGTCCCACATTTCTGGTTGGGATAGGCTCTGATACCATTTGTAACGCCCCAATAGAAGACCCAAACCACATGACCTTTACTAAAAAAAAATTAGTCAATGATACAATTGGAACCCCGTTTGAACCTTATAAAGAGCAAGAACTTCTCATTTCCAAGCAATGTGAGATCTCATGCACCACCTACCCTTATCATCTGGGGTATCATATGTAGTCCCCTTGGAATAGATAGCTCTGATGCCAAATTGATAAGAACCCACTAGAACGAAGGAAAATTTAAACAAAGTGTGAATGAAGAGAGACAACAAACTATGTAAAGGGTGTTGAAGCAGAATGAAGAAAGGAGTTGGAAGTTGAAGTAGCGTAAGAGGCTTTAATTGAACATGTGAGGAGCACGTGGTGATTAAGTGGGAAATTACTGTGATGCCCTTATTGTAACAGAAATACTTGATTTAACAGAATTAGTTTAGCTTTACGTGTATAAAAAGCATACGGAAGTAATGAAAGATTCATTGAAGAGTTTTATGCAATTTCTGCATTCTTGGAGATACTGGTTCCTCGAAAACCAGAGTTCTATTCTTTCTTTCTATCATCTTGCATCATATTCTTTCTTGTTTCTCTTGTTTCACAATTCTGTTGCAATTATATAACTAGGTTCTTAACAAAGTGGCATCAGAGTAGTTCTTTTTTGGGGATATGGCGGAAGGCACACGTTTTAAAGATTTAGAAAAGATGATTATTGGGTTGAAGCAAAACGAAGAACAGCAGGAAAAAAGGGTGGAAGATCATCAAGGAGTGTTAGATGAGTTGAGTTCAAAGATGGATTTGCTACTGGAGGCAGTAAAAGGAGGCAAAAGTGGATATCGAAATGGTCATGTGAAAGGCCATGAAGATTGTAATGACAACTCTGTTCTCAATGGGGGAATGCAGTTCAGGTCGATTAAACTGGATTTCTCTAAGTTTGATGGGGAAAATTCAACCCGTTGGATTTATAAAGCAAATCACTATTTTGCTTTGAATCCTATGCCAGAAGCACAGAAGATTTGGATGGCTTCGTTTTATATGGAAGGGAGTGCTTTGGTATGGTTTCAAGATGCTGAAGAAACAGATATTTTTCGTTCTTGGGATTCTTTCATAGAAGCTTTACAAATTCGATTTGGTAGTTCCTCTTATGATGATCCTATGGAGGCAATTACTAGATTGAGGCAAACTTCCATAGTTTTAGCTTATAAGTCTCAATTTGAAGTGCTATCAAATAGATTGAGAGGGCTGTCTGAAAGTTATAAATTGAGTTGCTTTCTTAGTGGACTTAAGGATGAGATTAGGTTGCCAATTCGTATGTTGCATCCTAATAGTTTGAGTTCAACATTTGGTTTGGCCAAGATTCATGAGGAATATGTCACAAGTCTCCGTGGCAATAGTGGAGGAAGGGGTAATCATATCCCATTTGTACCTTTTTCACCAGGAGGTTCTAATACTGTTGTTAATGTCAATAAGCAAGTTATTGGACAAGCTGCTGTCCAGAATTACAAAGGCAATAATTTCAAAATCTCTTTTCCTATTAAAAGAGTTAGTCCCTTAGAGATGAAAGAGAGAAGAGAAAAATGGTTGTGCTACTTTTGTGATAAAAAGTAGAATCCTAATCACCATTGTAAGAAAGCTAAAATTTACCTTTTGGAGGGAATGGATCTGTTTGATAACAGTGAGTATGAAGTGGAAAAATTGACTCAAGAAGTGTTAGTAAGTGGAGATTGTGGGAATAAGAATGAGGAAACTCCTGAGATTTCTTTACATGCAATAGCTGGAGCTCTAAGTCCAAGGACTATGAGGTTGAGTGGATTGGCACATGGTTGTTCTGTGGTGATATTAGTGGATACAGGAAGTACTCATAACTTCCTTGATCCTCTAATAACCAAGAAGGCAGGCTTGAAGATTGGTAATGATCAGTTGATTGAAGTTCGTGTGGCTAATGGTGATAGAATGAGTAGTGAATGAATGGTGGAAGGGCTGGATCTTAAGGTGCAAGGAAATCAATTTGTGACAGATTTTTTCTTGTTGCCATTGGATGGTTGTGATGTTGTACTCGGTATGCAGTGGTTGAGGACTTTGGGGCCTGTATTGTGGGATTTTAATTTCCTTACTATGTCCTTTAAAGATGGTGATAAGTCAGTGAATTTAAAAGGCTTGGAATCCTAGTGGTTCTGAGATTGTTCAAAATGTTCAAATCTGCCAGTTAACAACAGTGGAGAGAAAGGGCTTGTTCTTGCAGATTGTTTAAAATAAATATGATGATTCAGTGGAAGACATTGATCAAAAGGTGGAAACTGTGTTACATCAGTATACTTAAGTCTTTGAAGAACCAAAAGGGCTTCCTCCAAACAGAAGTAGAGATCATCAGATTAATTTGAAGGAAGGGGCAATTCCTATTTCTGTAAGGCCGTATAGATATCCATTTTTTCAGAAATCAGAAATTGAGAAGATTGTGAAGGAGTTACTTGAAGTGGGGTGATTAGAAGTAGTCAATCTTAAGGAAAGCTGATGGCACATGGCGTATGTGCATTGATTATAGAGCCCTAACCGAGACACCATCAAAGATAAGTTTCCAATTCCTGTGATTGATGAACTTTTGGATGAATTGTTTGGAGCCACTATTTTATCAAAACTGGATTTAAGATCTGGGTATCACCAGATTCGAGTAAGAGGAAAAGATACTGAAAAAACAGCATTTAGAACTCACCAAGGGCATTATGAATTTTTAGTAATGCCTTTTGGTTTGACAAATGCCCCTGCCACATTTCAAGCTCTTATGAATGAGGTTTTTCAGCCTTTTTTGATAAAGTTTGTTATTGTCTTTTTTGATGATATACTCGTGTATAGCAAGACAAAAGATGAGCATTTGAAACACCTTTCTATGGTGTTGGACACCTTAGCTAAACATTCCTTGTTTGCTAAGAGGAGTAAGTGTAGATTTGCATGTGCTGAGATAGACTATCTTGGTCATTTGGTGTCTGCAGAAGGTGTTAAGGCAGATCCTTCTAAGCTAAAAGTCATGGTTGATTGGCCATTACCCAAGTCTATTAAATCCTTGAGGGGGTTTCTTGGGTTAACAGGGTATTACAGAAAGTTCATAAAGAGTTATGGACTTATTGCTGCACCCTTAACTGCCTTATTGAGAAAAGATTCTTTTTGCTGGAATATGGCAGCTTCTGCAGCTTTTGAAGCATTGAAGAAAACTATGAGTACTCCACCAGTATTGGCCTTACCAGATTTTGAGAGGCCATTTTTAATTGGATGTGATGCATCTGGTATGGGAGTGGGTGCAGTTTTGATGCAAGGGGGGAGACCCTTGGCTTACTTAAGTCAAGCCTTGAAGGGAAAAGCTTTGGATCTGTCCACTTATGAAAAGGAGTTGCTTGCTCTTGTCTATGCTGTTAAGAAATGGAGACCTTACTTGTTGAGAGGAACTTTTGTTATTAAGACTGATCATCAAAGTTTTAAGTTCTTACTTGAGCAAAAGATTGGGACACCTTCACAGCAAAAATGGATTAGTAAATTGCTTGGTTATGATTTTATAATTGAGTATAAAAAAGGGAAGGAGAATGTGGCTGCAGATGCTTTGTCAAGGAAGCTTGAAGTGACTCAAGAGGGCCCTATATGCAGTGCTATTACAGTTTTAGATCCCATCTGGCTTGAGCAACTCAGAAGTTCTTATCTACAGGATGTAGAAATTGCTGATATTTGTAAAAAAATTTAGCAAGGGAAGCCAGATGGAAAGGGGTATGAAGTAAAAAATGGATTGTTGTTTAAAAAAGGGAAGTTATTCTTGTCCAAACTTTCTCCTTTTAAGTAGCAGGTATTGGATTTTATCCATAGCAGTGCAGTGGGAGGGCATTTTGGATACCAGAAATCTCTACATCGAGCTAAATCTAATTTTTGTTGGTCTGATATGAAGAAGGAAATTAAGGAGTTTATTAAGCAATGTTCCATTTGTCAGCAATGTAAGACAGAGAATGTACATCCAGCTGGGTTATTACAGCCACTACCTATCCCTACTAAGTCATGGACTGATATTTCCATGGACTTTATTGAAGCCTTACCCAATTCACAAGGTTATACAGTGCCGTTTGTAGTAGTAGATCGTCTTACAAAATATGCACATTTCCTCCCTCTTTCTCATCCTTATACTACAGCATCAGTGGCTAAATTGTTCATTAATCAAGTCTTTAAACTGCATGGGATGCCTGCCTCTATAATCACTGATAGAGATGTTGTCTTCACAAGTTCCTTTTGGAAGGAATTGTTTAGAATGCATGGTACCAGTTTGAATTTCACCTCAACATACCATCCACAGTCAGATGGTCAAACTGAGATTCTGAATAAGTGTGTGCAGTAGTATCTCAGATGTTTTGTGAATCAAAGGCCAAAGGAATGGGTGAAGTGGTTGCCGTGGGCTGAGTGGTGGTACAATACAAGTGTCCATTCTTCTACTAAAATGACACCATTTGAGGCTTTGTATGGTGTACCTCCACCAACATTACTTCAGTATGTCACTGGTACTACTCAGAATGCTGAAGTGAATTTTTAGTTGAGGTCTCGAGAAGAGATCATTAATTTGTTGAGGAAAAATTTGTTGGCAGCACAAGGAGTTATGAAGCAACATTATGATAAAAAACATACACCCCGAGAATTTCAAGTTGGTGATATGGTTTATTTGAGGCTTCAGAAATACAAGCAACATAGTGTGGCTCATCCTGTTAATTACAAGTTGGCACCAAGATTTTTTGGCCCATTTAAAGTTTTATAGCGTATTGTTGATGTAGCATACAAGTTAGAATTGCCTTCAAGTGCTTCAGTCCACCCAGTATTTCATGTATCTTCCTTGAAGAAACATGTGGGATCAACAGTTGTGTTATCATCTGCATTGCCCATGTTAGATTCCCATGGAGGATTCAGAACTAAGCCTGAGTTAATTTTGCAAAGGAGGATGCGTGCATTGAATAACAAACCTCATATTGAATTGCTTGTTAAATGGAAGGGTGCACCAGAGGAGGATTCATCATGGGTCCTTGTGGAGCAATTGAGATGTCTATACCCTGACCTTGTGGGCAAGGTTTTTTGAAGGAGAAGGGTATGTAAAGGGTGTTGAAGCAGAATGAAGAAAGGAGTTGGAAGTTGAAGTAGCGTAAGAGGCTTTAATTGTACATGTGAGGAGCACGTGGTCATTAAGTGAAAAATTACTGTGATGCCCTTATTGTAACAGAAATACCAGATTTAACAGAATTAGTTTAGCTTTACGTGTATAAAAAGCATATAGAAGTAATGAAAGATTCATTGAAGAGTTTTATGCAATTTATGCATTCTTGGAGGTACTAGTTCCTCGAAAACCAGAGTTCTATTCTTTCTTTCTATCATCTTGCATCATATTCTTTCTTATTTCTCTTGTTTCACAATTCTGCTGCAATTCTATAACTAGGTTCTTAAGAAACTGGTTTTTCTGGGAAACAAGGACCTCCGATTTGGGCAAAATGCCTAGTATTTTCATGCGTGTATTCCTTCCGGAGCATTCTCCCATTGCATAACAAAAAGCATAACAGAAAGACAGTAACAAAATTGACTACAATGCCCCTAATGTGATAATGGGCCTGGTCAATAACTAGCTAAAGTATAGCCCACGGTGCACTATATGAGTTTCTAACTAAAAAACTCACATGAGCCTAATTACAACTTGGCCCAGCTCAACCCTTTGACTCAGCAGAACAATAACACTTAACAAACCAAGAACTAAGTAAAGAAACATGCTTCACGTCTTCACTTCTGTTTGCCAGCCGTGAGGGTGTCGGAACCCTAGATTTGCAAAAAATAAACTCACATTAGCTAAAACCCTTAAAAATAAATAATAATAATAATAATAATAATAAAAGGGAAAAAAAATAGCAACCGGGAGGGATGGAGGCTAGGGAGATGGTGCCGTGACATGAGGAGTAGATGTACCTCCCTCAGCAGTCAGCAGTACCAATCCCTTGAAATAATGGGAGAAACACTGTACCAACCATTCCGAAATCAAACCACCAATGAAGGTTATTGGTGAGTCAACTTATGAATATGAATAATATTAGGCCAGGTCTGCAAGCAAACACTACTTAAAGAGTAGTGCGGCTCAGTAATTGGCATGCATTAAGTCAAGTTTGAATTTGAATATGATATATATAGTTTTAGGGTTTGTAAATTTCGCTATTTAAAAAAAATTAAAATTCATATAAAAAAATTATTTTTAAATAATAAATTATATATATTTTTAAAAAAAAGTGCGTGGCGAGACTTGCACAATGCATATCTTAATATACCACATTACTCAACTTTTTTATTTATTTTTACACTTGTCACGTTTTTGTTAATTAATTGTCATGTAGTTCCGAACACACGTGACAAGACTGCCAATTAGACAAGAAATTGTACAAACCCAAATATAAAGAGTAATAAACGCAACACGATTTAAATATTTAACAAAGTTAATTGCTTTGGCAAAGCGTAAGAAGTTAATCGTTTAGGAGCATGAAAATTACTATCAGTTTGGCAACTAGTACGACGCGTACAGACACTGATTGGAATTAACCTGGAGACAAATATATATATCCAACCCAAACCTGAGTATATGTTAATTCATTCCTGAAAAGAGAAGGCCGGGGAACAGTAGTTTGGCCCGATTGATTGAGAGCCGAAAAGCACGACAAACCATCAACCAGCTCAGCTAGCCATGCATCTTAATATTGTCAACTTGATCAGTCAGGAGAAAGCTAGGTGCACACTAATGTGTAACCTCAAATATACACATTAAATGGCTTTTTCCATTTCTGTCAACGATAATCCAAGGAATAATACTCCTTTAGATAACATCATATCAGATCAGATCAGATCCTCCCCACCCATTTTCTTATATTCAAAGTCTTGAAGTGTGTGTGTATGTATATATATATATATATATATATATATGAAATCATTTCCTGATCTATATATTTGCAAGATATATATATACACACGTCTATCTACCAGTGGAGTACATGCAAAGCTTGTCAACAAAGATGGCCAATCCACTGGTTTTAAATAAATGTCTCTTTCTGGTCTCTCTCTTCTCCATGTCCCTCTTTCTTCATCATTCCATAATAACTTGCGTTAAAGCATCAGAAGATCAGTATCCACAATCCCAGGAATCTGACAGAGTAATAAAACTACCAGGCCAGCCTCCTAGCCCACCAATCTCCCAGTTCTCAGGTCACATCAATATCGATCCAGGAACTGGGAGGGCCCTCTTCTACTGGTTCTTTGAAGCTCAATCTCAGTCGTCCAAGATGCCTCTACTTCTCTGGCTTAATGGAGGTTAATTTGCAAGCATCGACTTATTTTACTAAAATCAGACTTATTTATCTGTTGTTTACTGTAAAATCTTGCTTCAGTTATATATGTATATAGATGTATGCATTTCTCTTTGTTTGTATGTAAATCATTTATATTTTGATCTTTCTTTGCCCAGTTGTGTCTTTGAAGGACCTGGATGTTCCTCAGTTGGGTATGGTGCAGCTGTGGAGTTGCATGGACCTCTTAGAGTTGACAAAAATGGAGTTGGCCTTCACTTCAATAAATATGCTTGGAATATAGGTCCTTAACATAATATTGCAATCCTATTTTGGTTATCTAAAAATCAAAAGGGCCATCGTAGTTTATTTTAAGCTTGGAAATTCTACCCTGCAGAAGCCAACCTATTATTAATTTGTGGAGTCGCCGGTTGGAGTAGGGTTCTCTTACACCAACACATCTTCTGATCTCACCAAAGTACTGGATGATGGCTTTGTGGGTAATTCACCATTTTCTGCCATGTTACATGTATTATCGAGTTGCCTTATTATATACTAGTTAATTACTTCTAACCCCTAATCTTACTAATTAGCTGAGGATACCTACAACTTCTTGGTGAATTGGCTGCAAAGATTTCCACAGTTCCAAACCCATGACTTCTTCATCGCAGGAGAGAGTTATGCAGGCAAGTAGCTGCTCAACTTAACCTCTCTCTCTCTCTGATCTCATTGTAGGATTTAAACAATAATCCTTATTTTGCAGGCCATTACGTTCCGCAACTCGCGGAGCTTGTGCATGACCGGAACAGGGATAGAACTAAATACCCAATGATAAATCTTAAAGGTTTTATAGTACGTGAGCCCCACACTTAAACACTATGTTCCATACAAGCGCTGATATTTTAATGTTCGAATTTGTCATGTACTCGTGCATGCTTGTACAAATGATCAAGATGAGCATGCATGAATGTACATGCCATGCACATGATGGAGTTGTTTTTGCAGTCATCCTACACACACTACAACAATATAACGTTTTTCCCACAAAAATCTTTTCCATGACAAACCATGGTGAGAAATACTTGATTTATGTCACAAACTGGGTTCGTGGGAAAAGCATTGCTCTGTTGCAGCGACATGCAGACGAATCACTTAAAATTATTGTAAAAAAATATTTTTCCCACTAACATAGTTTGCCGCAAAAGAAAAAAACCCTCATTTTACACGGCTTAACATCTGGAAACCCATTTCGATGAACAGCACGGTTGGAATTTTCGGACTGGCGCGCTGACTCTCCCTTTCGTCCAATTTCAACGGGAAAATTTCTTTTCATCACCTCAGACCAAATCTTCCAAAATTTCCCTCTGCCTCTCTTATTCCCTCCCATTTCATGAAATCCTCCCGTGAGCGACCATTTCTGTGTTCGGTCAATTAGGGAGATAATCTCACAGATAGGAGAGGGTCGGCGTACACGAGTTGGTAACGACTCCCACGGCTTGCATCTACCACGTTTATCCCCAGAGGACTTGGTGGAGCTTCCAACATCGCCGACCTCATGGATTTGTCTGGTGGCTAGTTGGACCCTGCGCTCCACCGAAGACAGCACATGGAGTTTTTGGCCTCATTGGCTGAGAGCACGTCGTGGGTATGAGCAGAGGGGTTCGCGCGGTTTGAAGTCGGAGTTGTCCACGGACTGGTAGATGCCGTCACCACTCTCGCAGTGGTAAGTCTCTCAGCTCGCACCTGTCACAAATAGAAACCCCAGTCTTTGATTCATGTTCTAGTTTTCAACTTAAACTTGGGAAAGCAAAATCGCTCCTCTAAAGTAAACTTTTGTAAAAAATAAAAATAAAAAGTAAACTTTATTATAAAAAAAGTATAACTTTATTATAAGAAAGCAAATAGATTATATAAGTTCGTGACAGTATTTTTGTAAAAAAAGTAAACTTTATTATAAAAAAAATAAAAATAAAACTTACTATTCTTTTAATGAAATTCACTATTTTCTAAAAAATCTCAACAAAATTTATCAATTTAAAAGCGTTATCCGTTTACAGGGAAACTAGTCTTCGTGAGCTGCTGCAAGCGGGGGGGCAGGAGGCTTTTTTGGCGTGAATAAAACGAAGATGACTCTGACTTTTTTCTTGTTCTGAACAAAAACTATTTTGTCTAGGCCGGCCAAACATGAATGCATGCATGCTTGCTTTTGACAGCTTTTTTAATTGAATTCTGACTATGTTTGCTATTTACTAAGTTTAAATTTGATTTAGAAATATTAATTGGCTGGGTTTGAGTGGTGGTAACAGTGGGGACACAGATGGCAGAGTGCCAGTCATTGGGTCACCATACTGGATTGAGGCTCTTTCACTTCCCCTCAAATCTCCTTGGCATTCTTGGTATCACAACCATCATTCACTATCCTTTTTATTATTATTATTATTATTATTTATTTATGAGTAATTCACTTTCATTCCGTTATCTAAAATGTAACACATTCAATATTATTAAATAATAATAAATAATAATAAATAATTATTTAATAATAATAAATATATCACATTATACTTAATAAGATGAAAGTAAAATAATAATATAGTGTATAAAATCTTTCTTTTATATATTTTATTTTTCCAGCTATTTTTTACAACAATGGACTATTCTCAATTTTAAAAATATTTATTAAGGGCCCTTTTCTTTTCTCGATTTATCCTATTCCATATTCAAGGCCCAAACCTCAAACTAAGGTCTCCAAATTTTGTGAACCCAATCCCCAGTCCTTGGGCAATGATTTGGTATCTCATTTGTATATATCGTAGAGATAAGAGAAGTGAGTACTGACACGTGGAAAAGTGAATTTTTTATAAATTTTTTTTAAATACATTTAGTATTTTTCAAATGCAGGTTGGAGGGAGGATAGTGGAGTATGAAGGCATAACATTTGTGATAGTGAGAGGTAGGGGTGTAACGGGTCCGGTCCGGTTCAGTTCGGTTTTGGATAAAATCTAGGACTGAACCGGTATGTACCGATTTTATATTTTTCAAAACCGATTACGCACCGGTTACCCTCCTAAATCGGTACTTTCGGTTTTACCGGTTTCCGGTCCGGTCCGGTCCGGTTTTTCAGTTTTTTTAAAATATAAGTTTCACAATTTGTCATTAAAAATTTGTTTATAAAAAAAAAATTAATTTAAAAAAAACTATTTTATACTTTTATTAATATATTAGACTATATAATAGTATTAATATTAGACTATTGGTATAGTTATAAGTTATATATTAATATTAGTTATAAACTTTTAGTGATTTAGTATTAACATTTTATGTAATAATTTATAAATTATAATAAGAAATTATTTCATATATGAATATATATATTATATATAAAATAAAAATAAAAATTTATAATTATACATTATATATAAAACTTATATATAAAAATATTATTTTTTATTTTTTTTAATCAACTAGTCCGGTTCGCTCTGGGCCAAAAAATTCCAGAACCGGCAGGTTTTTACATTTTAAAAACCAGTTCTAGATCGGACCAGTTCAAAATCGGTAAAATCGGTCCGGTCCGAACCGGTTTTCCGATTTGAGTTTACACCTCTAGTGAGAGGGGCAGGTCATTTGGTACCTCTCAACAAGCCTAGTGAAGCTCTTTCCCTCCTTCACTCTTTCTTGACTGCACAACTTCTCCCTATCCATACATGACCTTTTCACTTTTTATTCTAAGAAGGATTTTGACGATCCTAATTTCCAACTTAATTGGATCAAATCATGTATAAGATGTAACATGTTGTTGTGAGCCATTACCGCATAGCAAAAGTTCACTTTTGCATCAATCAACAGTTGACACGTGGTGTTTTAATTCCACTTCAACCATTCGATTTAAAAAGTTATAAAAACATAAAAATATTTTTGGAAATTTAAACATAATTAAAAAAAAAAAAAAACCCAAATATATACACAAGAAAATGAAAAGAATCTCTGTAAAACTTTCAATAAATATCAAACTCTGAAAACAGAGGATGAAATTCATGAACTCCTTAAAGATGTCGTAGATGCCTAAAATGTAAGGCCATGTCCCCCTTACATTCAACATCTTGAACGTTTTGTGTTGCTTGAAGAAGTCGATGCTTGGTATATTAATGAGGGGTGGTGGGTAGGCCATATATCCTGCGTGCTCAATGACTTGAGGTACTTGAATTTGAACATTTTGATTGGATCAATGGAAACTGGGTAGCTGGTATATACCAGGATATGACATAGGCATGCATATTGTTATATGCTGATTATATTTAGCCATTTTTTTAATGTAGCTTTTGCTCTAAATATTTAAGCTTCTCCAAACACTTCGTTTTTGTTTACAAATACACAAATTAATTTTTTCCACCCATGAAATCTCTCCACTATTTGTACCCCCAAATTATACCAACAGTCCTACTTATAACCAAAATATATCTTTTATTGGCATTGATGTAAGTATGTCCCATTGCATTTTATGTCTCAACTCATGGGTTCAAACATCTCTTGCAATTGAAATATAATAAATAGTTTTCGATCATCTAATGTCACATCATGAGATGTTGAGAGAATGATGAAAATTGAGATGCTGAGTAGAATTACTCAGGTTAGAATTTTGATCAAAGAATGAATCTCTCAAGGTCCTTCGATATTGTTATTCTCTTAGAGTACATACCGTTTTGTCTGACATCAAATTCATGTCCACATCAAAATCAACATTCGCAGTGTCTAGGAATTTGATTAATGTGTTAGTAGATGCTTATATATATACTAGGTCAGAATAACGTGCAAAGCACGTTTGTAGTTTGGTAAAATAATTATTTTTAAAAAATAATATATATTTCATAAAAAAGTTTATTTCAATCAATAAATTAAGGCATATAAAAAAAATGTGAAATCTAGCAAATATTTAAGGGTAATGATAGTTAAGTAGAGTATAATAATTACATGCTTGCATAGATTAGAAGATAAAAATATTAGTTTAAAATATAACATAGTCCAACACATATTTATAACATTGATAGTTTTAACAAAGTTGCCTGCGATAAATTTAATACAAACCCAACAAAAACATTAGTTCAAAATATAACATAGTCCAACACATATTTATAACATCGATAGTTTTAGCAACAAACTCGACAAAAACATCAGTTCAAAATATAAGTCGTTTGATGTTTTACTATTATCTATTATTTTGTATCATCTTGTACTGCATCAATAGAAATGACATTGAAATTCTTGTGCTGTTGTTGGTTGAGTCGATTGGGATCTACTAAAAGTTCAATCATCCACTCTTTCTGTGAAACTTGTGCTACAAGATTTTCTATATATGGCAAATGTTCCTGCAAAATAAATTTTTAAATTGACATGCATGTTATAAATAAAAACAAAATTGGCATAACAGACAAGTATATAAAAATCAATTTAAATGATTTTTGTTATAATTTGCTTTTAATAGTTTTTTTTAATATAAGCCTCAATGTACTTATAGATAATGTAGTAAATATGTCAAAAATAATAAGACGGACTCTTTTACTCACAACAATAAATGTAATGGAAAATAAGAAAACATATATCGCCAATATGATTCATAAGCTCGACTGCTGAACAACCGAATGCTTCCTCTACAACTTCACCAAACATAACAGCAGATAATCTTCCTGTACCATCGTCGAGTTGAACATATGTACTGAGGATGGCCTGAGAATTCTGTCTGTAAGTACATTTTATTTTGAATAATAATATCATTTCATAATATATTTCATAATATATATTATATTATAAAATAATAATATTTTTATAAAATAATGTTAATTTTATAAGATATTTTATAAAAAAAAATTACACAATCTCTATATATTATAATTTTTTTAATTTTTATTATTTCTTTCTTTTATCAAATATTTAATATATGAATAATAAATAAAAAAATTAAATTAGTTTGAAAAAAATTAAAGAAAATTTAAAAAGAATATTAAAAAATTTAAAAATTTTAAAAAATGTAGTGTGGTGATTGAGAAAATTGTGTAGCATTGCTCTTTACAAAAATAACCCTTTATTTGAAAACATTATTGTATAAAGTGTTGTTTAAAGTGTTTGTGTGTTTATCATTTTTATTTTATTTTATTTTGTATGTTATTTTTTTGTATTTTTTAAATTATTTTAAATATTTTAAAAATAATTACAAACTCATTAAAAAATAATTTTTTAACTAATAAAAAAGGTAATATTATAAAGTGGTCCATGCTATTAAAAGTAATATTGTAAAACATTAAAGATGATAGCGCCTTTATCTTGCAAAATATTAAAATTTTCATGATGATGGTAAAGCATATCTAGGTCAGGTAAAATGGCGCCTTAATGGAATAAAAAAAACTATTTTGTACTTTTTAGATATTTACTACATTATCTATAAGTATATTGAGATTTATATAAAAGTAAAATTATAAAAAATAATTATAATAAAAATTATTTTAATTGATTTTTATATATTTGTATAGTATAAAAATTGTGTAAATAATAAGAGATTGTGTAATTTTTTTTATAAAATATTTTATAAAATTAACATTATTTTATAATATATATTATGAAATATATTATGAAATGATATTATTATTTAAAATAAAATGTACTTACAGTCAGAATTCTCAGGCCGTCCTCAGTACCTCCTCCCAGCGATGTCCCATCTCTCATCACATCACTATAGACCAAATCGAACCAAATCAAGGAAATGAGATTTTGCTGGATCAATAATAATAAAAAACATAAATGGAAAAATATGAAAGTTCAAATATTTCCGACTTCTTTATTTTTCCGAGTACTCAATAACGTTTGGTTATTAAATTTATCTAAATTTATTTTAATTAATTATTATAATTATTTTAAATTTTTATATAAAATATAATAAATAATTTAATTTTTTTAAATTTTTAAATAATAATAATATTAAAAATTAATATTTTAACAATATTTTATCATCTCAACTAAACTAAACTCAACTCACTTTAACTTCTAAACATATTCTAAATGTTATAAAATACAATTGTGTTTAAAATATAAAAAAAAAATTGTACAAATGTGAGCTTTAATAGATCTTTTATATCATCTTTATTTTAGATTTTATTACAATAATTTCGCTACATGTAAAAAATATTATTCATGATCATAAACGTTTAAAATTTATGACCTTTTCTTTTTATAAAAAAAATATTTTAAATTAATTTATCTCTTTTTAATAGGTGATATTTTATATTTTTTTCAGATTTATACTTTCATTTTAAGCACATCTCTCTCATTTCCCCGCTTTCGTGTTGGTTGGCTATATATATATAAAAGCAACTGCAAGATTCATACCAATAAAAAAGAAAAAAACTCCATGACTCCAATCATTTTGTATATCTTTATCGACGTGCAATAATTCTATTGTATATATTTTGAAAATATTTTTATTATATAATATTTTTTTAAAATTAATTTATATTTTGATATAGTTTACAAATTTAGATTAATTTAAAATAAGACGATATTATATAAAGAAGTATTGTAAATATTAAAAAATATGAAAATATTATTAATAATTAGATAATATATTTGAAATGAATAAAATAATATTAAATAATATAATATTTAAATAATATAAAAAAATAAACTAATATATTATATATTATAAAAATTAATACGTAAAATAAAAGAAATAAAGTTTAGAATGAAGAATCATGAGTTTTGCTACACAACTTCCATCACATTGCACACTCTACACTATTTTAAATTTTTTAAATTTTAAATTTTTTTTTAAATTTATTTTTTTAAATTATTTTAAATTTTTTATTCATTATTCATATAATAAATATTTAATAAAAATTAAAAATTAAAAATTAAAAATAATGTGGAGTGTAAAGGTTATGTGAATATTAGGAGGTTGAGTAGATTTTTTGATGTAACTATACTGTGCGGGTAAAATGCAATTTGTATTACCCAGAGAAATTATGAGTTGACCAACGGACTACAGACTGACACAATGAAATGATGATTTTTCATTACCCAGATAGACTGATGAACCGACGAACTGAGACATGCATTGATTTTTTTTATTTATTTTTTTCTTGAGTAACGCTAAACCCACGTGGTTTCCAATTGGGATCCCAAGTAAGTGTTTTTTTTTTTTTAAACAGTGATCAGTTGCCTTTCATTTTGGAGTACTTTCTCTCATCTTCAATGAGCTTCAACGGCTGGATTGTAGCTGTTAATTTCTAAGGCTTTTAATTTCTAGGGCTTTCCTCTCCAAATAATTAATAAAATGCAGGGAGCTAGCAATAGTTAAATGTTATCCGCGCTTTAATTATCTATTTATTATTCTTTCACCTGTTTGAGTGTCCAACACCGAAAGCAAGAATAAATTAATATGCATGCGCGTTATTCGTGTCCCTATCTAGACTGAAAAAAAAAAGAACAAGAAATAATGCTCTCCCCTTCCGTCCTATGTCCAGCGAAGAAGAAAAACAAACTCTCTCATGTCAAAAGCCAAATAAGCTAGGAGTTTTTATTCCTTCCAGGTTTTTCCTCTTTGTTTACGGAAATTGTCTAAAAAATTTTGAATGGAGTCATGCATGAATGGCTTCTCCACCAAAGAAAATTTCTTTTTCCTCTTCCCAGTTGCGTGTCGTCTTGCCTTCCATCAAACGAAATCCCATGCGAATGCATTTCCTTTTTTTTTTTTTCTGCCCAGCGTGAGACATGGCTTTCTACCACCAGCCTTTTCTACCTGCAGTTTCGTCTGTAGTCCGTTTGGCTGTAGTCCCGTCTCTGTCGCCGTTAAAATAAACCAATAATTTGAAACGGGTGGAATGAGCAGCAGAAAGAATAGCTTGCAGGCAATATGAATGGCCATAGTAAGCAGCATAATGCAAGCAGGTTCTTCGATGTAGAGAATCAAACATCAGTATCTAGTAAGTTTCACACAAAACCCATGATCAATACCGATTTATTTTGATGCTTAAGTCAGAAGTTTTACCGTGAAAGTTCTCATAACTAAAAAAAAAAGCAACATACATTTGCTCATGCTCGAAGACGCTTATGCACGCAATAAATCTTCCCATGCATTGCTGCCAACACCAAGGGGATCCATACTCACAGCTCACCTGAACGAAGACTGAGCAAGAAAAAACTCAAACCAAACACTACGACACATTTTTTTCGAGGCCTAACATTCAACAAATTTGAATAGATGAGAAAAACCTAAAACCGATAACCCTGCCTTCCAAACCTCTTATTGAGTGGCCAAAACATCTCCTCACTTTGAAAGAGTCACACCAACGAACGTGAGATCCATGGTGGATCTGAGTGTTGACCTGCAGTGGGTTCGAATCCTCCGCTTCTAATCCGCGGTGGAGTGATTGAGAAGAGAAATGGCAGATCTGGGGTGACTCGCCGTGGTGCAGAGCTTGCCGACGGCTCTGTTGCTGACTGCGTGGTCCATACAATTGTTGCAGAGAGGGAGATAGGGCTCGGGGTGAGCTGCAGGGCAAAGGAGAAAGGAGGGAGAAGAGAAGGAAGAAAGAAGAAAAAAAATAACTTGGTGTTTTAATCCTCAGTAGCGAAAACAAAAAACGGAAAGAAAAAATACAAACCTGAAGAGAGAAGATGCAGAGACGAATACGAAGAGGAATCAAATCTTGGATATCTACCACTGCATGCAAAGCAAAAAAGAAAAAAGAAATCAATCTATTTTGTTAAGAAATCTGGAGACCAAAACCCAACTGTAGTTCCTCCTTTTGAGAGCCTCAGCCTCAATCATAGCTCTGATGTCTATGAAACTGAAGACGCCCATGAAACTGAAGACGCAATCGATCAACACAAATCGAACACTACAAACCTGAAGATGAAAACATGCACATTAGGCAAGCAACAAACATCAACTTCAACGAAATGGAAGGAAAAAAAAAAACTCAACACTGAAAAACAAATTTGAAGAACCAAAAGAAGAGAGAAATGCACAGAAGAGAGAAGACGAAGAGAGAAAAGAGAGAGGGTCTGAATTGAGAGAGAGAACTCGGGAGGGACAGAGCTGACAATGAGAAAGGATTTGAGGGAGCTGACACAAATAAATAAAACTATTCAGATAAATATACGACTAAAGTTGCCGACACCTGACACACTGAATTAAAAGACTAAAAACACTTCGTATAAACGGACACAAAAGAAGAGAATAGCAGGTTAGAAAAGAAACACCACGCTAAATACGGACTATACATACGGAGTGTGAAAATTTACTGTTCATTCCTGTAGCAGCTCGATAGCCACTTATATAATAGAGAATAGATATATATATATGTTCAGCTCTGATATTGTGCCTGCACAATTTTTTCAAATATGATATTTGACTTCTCCAATTCATATGCAATGCCAATTTCGTATATAAATAGGAGATGATCACTTTAATTCATATGCTATATTGTGGTGTGTGTTTAATTCTCTATATAGATCGTATTAACATCACATTAATTCCATATTTTATATTCTATGGCAGTTTAGACTTATTACCTAAGCACTTGATTAGATCTTGCTTTTTCCTTCTTGATTAAATTAACATTAATGATGGTTTAGTTTTATATGTACACGTACACCTATATATGTTGCTTATACATTTAAAGGATCAAGGTATTTTAAGTCTTTTAGGATATACTACTACGAGGGAGGGCCCATCCCAGAAGGGCCCGACCCTAAGAAGACCGGGTTGTGGAGCCCCAAGCCCAAGGAAGGAAGTTGGGAACCCCGAGCCATAAGATCAGTACCAACAGTATTGTGAGGGAGAGCCCATCCCGGAAGGGCCCGAGCCCAAGAAGACCGAGCTAAGGAGCCCCAGGCCCAAGGAAGGAACCTAAGGACACCAGGCCAAAGGATCAATACCAAACGTGAGCCAACCCAGGATGGCCTACCGATGCCAAGTTCAGAGGTGCCAAGGGAACGTCCCGGGGCTTACTAACTTGTCGAACCCTATCACAAAGCAATCTGACTGCATGCGAACAGCAACAGATTGGCAACGAACAACATCAGTCTCGCACCCCCCCCACGGGCCCCACCCGCGTACAGAGGACAGCTCGCCCGCAACCTGACACACTGTCCTACTAGCGAGGTGGCTGCAAGACAAACCCAGCATGGCTGACACTGCACGATCTCCTACCATGTCGTAGACTGACACACTGGGGCGATAGGAACATAGGTGGTGGCGGGTCTGACACCTGACGCATCATGATCTCCCTCGACAGCGAAGCCAATATCATGTATAAATAAGGGAGATCCTTTGACGGGGGTCTCTCGCTCACTGTCTGATAACCCTTACCATCATTATGTATTTTCTTCATAGAATTCTCCACTGACTTAGGCATCGAAGTGATCCCAAGATTCACCGGAGCCTCTTCTCTCTATTAGTTGCAAGTGACTTGGAACTTGGACATCGCGGTATTGCTCGGGCTGTGAAACACGACATCGACATCAACAACTACCATGTAAAATTCATAAAATATCAACCATTATTCAAATTAAAAAATGGTTGTGATTTTGATTTTGCCTCAGAAAGAATTGAAGAAGAGGAGGAGGAGCCGTGTGAGAAAAATGAGGAAAACAAGCAGATGGAGATGCTGCCCAGTAACAATGAAGAACTTGAAATTTTCTTGGCTACTATAGCTAGAACCCCTACTGCGAGAACTATGCAATTGGTGGGAAGCATCAGGAGGGAGCAAGTAGTTGTACTAGTGGACTCAGGCAGTTCACACAATTTTATTGATGCAGCCTTGATCTCAAAGTTGCAGCTGCCAGTGGACTATTCATTCAATTTAAAGGTGAGAGTAGCTGATGGTCAAAATCTAAGCAGTGAGGGGATGTACAAAACAATACAGTTGAAGGTACAAGGTAATTTTCTCCAACCTCCTTTTCATTTATTAGACCTAGTTGAGTGTGATATTGTACTTAGAGTCCAATGGTTAGAGACCTTGGGGCTTACAAGGTCTATAACACGGGACCTTTTAAAGTTGCTGATGAGTTTTGTGTTAAAAGGGAAAACAATAGAGTTAAAAGAGTTGAAATTAAATTATTCAGTTGTGGAGGATAGTGACAAAATGCTAAAGGCAACTATGGCTAAGGGGAAGAGAATTCTTTTACAAATTGTGTGCGATGAAAAGAAAGAACATAATTATGAAAGCATGGATGAACGAGTTTCTGAATTGTTAGAGGAGTTTAAAGATGTATTCAATGAACCTCGAGGGCTACCCCACCCCTCAACCATGACCACCAAATAGTCCTCAAGGAAGACACTCAACCCATAACCAATATACCCTACCGATACCCCTATTATCAAAAAATAAAAATTGAGAAAATAGTGGCTAAATTATTAAAGTCAAGGGTGGTTAGACTCAGCTCTAGTCCAATCTTGTCACCTATTTTGCTGGTTCGCAAAGCCGATGGTAGTTAGAGGCTTTGTGTGGATTATAGGACACTCAATAAGAAAATCGTGAAGGCTAAGTTTCATCTTCCAGTCATAGATGGGTTGTTTGATGAGCTCTTTGGCTTGGTGATCTTCCCTAAACTCGATTTACGATCGGGCTATCACCAAGTCATGGTAGTGCCTAGTGACATTCCTAAAACGACTTTCCTTACACACGGTGGCCATTATGAGGTTTTGGTGATATCTTTTGGCCTCACCAACGCTCCAACAACTTTCTAAGAGTTGATGAATGATGTTTTCAAATATTTTTTGAGGAAATTTGTATTTTTGTTTTTTTATGATATATTGGTATATAGCAAGTCTCGGGAGGAGCACATGATTCACTTAAGGGAGGTCTTAACCATGCTAAAACAACATAGTTTGTATGCAAAGAAATCTAAGTGTAGGTTTGCGATGGATGAAATTGACTATTTGCGATATATAATTAATGCCAAGGGAGTGATGGTTGATTCATCCAAAATTGCCACAATGTTGGAGTGGCTGAAGCCGAAGAATGTGAAGGCCTTACGAGGATTCTTATGGCTCACAGAGTACTACCAAAAATTCATCCAGAATTATGGACCTATTGCTACCCCTTGCCTCTTTACTCAAGAAGAATTGATTCTCTTGGAACTTGGAGGCCAGCAAGGCATTTACAACCTTAAAACAAGTTGTTTCCTATCCACCAGTCCTTAAATTGCCTGATTTCAGTAGGCCTTTTATGATCGAATACGACGCAAGCGGAAAGGGAATTAGGGTAGTGTTAATGCAGTCTAGGCAGCCAATTTGTTTCCTAAGTCAAGCACTTAAGGGAAAGACACTTCTACTATCTACTTATGAGAAAGAGCAGTTAGCTCTAGTCACGGCTGTGCAAAAATGGAGGCCATACATTCTGGGGCAGTCTTTTATTGTGAAAACTGACAAGTAAGCCCTCAAGTTCTTGTTGGAATAGCGGGTTGGTACTGAGGCCCAACAAAAGTGGCTAACAAAGTTGATGAGGTACGATTTTTTTATTGAATACAAGAAGGGAAAAGAAAACAAGGTGGTTGATGCCCTTTCTCGAAGGGAGGAGGAATTACAAGAGGGTTCATGCTCAATTATTATTTCTTTTCCAACTCTCATTTGGATAGATGAATTAAAAAATAGTTACCAAGACTCTTCTGAGTTGGTTGAATTGTGTAAACAGCTGCACACTAATCAGGGATTTCCTAAAGGATTTTCAAGTTGGTGATTTAGGGTATTTAAAGACTTATCAAAGGGTTAAGCGTGTTTTTTATTGTAGGAGAATGAAGAAAGATATTAAACAGCTGGTAAGAGTGTGAGACTTGCCAGGCTGTGAAGTATGAGACTACACATCCAGCTGGGTTGCTGCAACCTTTGCCCCTTCCAAATCAGCCCTAGACTGATATATCCCTTGATTTCATCGATGGGTTACCTAACTCTAAGGGATTCAGTGTGATTTTTGTGGTTGTTGATCGTTTATCAAAGTATGCCCATTTTATAGCCTTAGCCCATCCTTACACTGCCCAGGTAGTAGCAGAGGAGTTTGTGAAGAATGTTTTCAAGCTGCACGGGTTCCCTAAGTCTGTGGTGTCAGATAAGGACCCCATTTCCTTAAGTTCTTTTTGGCAAGCTCTATTTCATTCTCAAGGGTCTTTAAACTTCAGCTCGGCCTACCATCCTCAAACAGATGGCCAAATTGAAGCTCTCAACAAAGTCTGGAATGCTATATGAGGTGCTACGCAGGGGCGAAACCTAAGACATGGTCACTGTGCTTCTTATGGCCGAATGGTGATATAATACCACCTATCACACTTCGACAAAAATGACTCCTTTTGAAGCCGTGCATGGGCACCCTCCCTTTACTATACTGTCCTATATTCCAGGAACTAGCACTAATGCAATGGTAGATCATGTGTTAAAAGACGAAGACCAAGTCATCCAGTTACTAAAAAACAATCTTAGTGAGGCACAAAACCATATGAAGCATTATGCAGATAGAAAAAGAACAAATAGGGTATTTGAAGCAGGCGATTGGGTTTATTTAAAACTACAACCCTATAGACAGAAAATACTAGCATTGAGACATAATTTGAAACTAGCCCCCAGATACTATGGGCCTTTCCAAATAGAGACAAGAATGGGTTCAATAGCTTACCGATTGAAGCTCCCCGATTCCTCCAGGATACACACAATGTTCCACATATCATGCTTGAAGAAGAAACTTGGTTCCCAAGTCCAAGCCTTTTCCTCCCTTCCGCCCACAAATCAGATGGGTGAGTTGAAGTCGAAACCAGAGCAGATCATCGACAGACGAATGAGAAGGTAGGGAGATAGGGCTGTCACCGAGGTACTCGCGAAATGGGTTAGGGTGCCTACTGAGGAGAACAACTAGGAGTTGTTGTGGAGACTTCAAGGCCTTTACTCACACATTGTGGGCAAGGTACTTTGATGGGGAAGATTTTGTCAAGACTCCGGCGACTGAAAACCCTAGCAGAGGAAGAAGAAGATAACTGAAGGTTAGAAGGGGGTGGAAGTGTCTAGGAGTGTTTGGGTTCGTGAAGTGAAAGTGAAGTTAAGGTTGAAGTGGGAATGACGTCGTATGGAGTGTTGTGTGTGAAGTAGTGAAACGGTGCGTGGAGACAGGCTTATAAAGATGGGATGATACGCAACGTTTTAGGGGAGTCATCGTGGGTCTGAGTTAATGAATAATTGTCATACACACTATTTGGGAATTAAAGACTCCAAACGGTACATTTTGGGATTAGTAGGTTAGTATATATCAGTTAGACGCAATGTTTGGTGATAAAATCCAAATAGTGCGTTTTTACGTGAGTCTGTCAGTGTTTATTGAGTCAAGGACGGTCATCTTAGCAAATAGTAAAGTTAGTTACATGTCAGAAGAGAAATGTATAAGGAAAATGATGTAAAATCAGTAGGCATAAAAAATAATAATAATAATAATAATAAAAAAAGAACATCTTTGTAGTGAACTTCTGGAGGTTAAGGGATTCCCTCGAATAACCTTATTAACAATACTATCTTTTGGCCCTTGAGTCATTTTCACAAACAGCTTGTGTGCACTTCATCTTCTTCATTCTACATCCATTGTTCTTCCCCACTCCCCACGCTAATTACATACACAGACAAAAGGTAAGTCCATAAAAGAGCCCGCTACAATTTCCTCTTTCTGCAGTAAAGGGGTTTGAAAGAACTATTCGGCCAGTTTGAATGAATGGGACACTACCTTTTTATAGACGTCAACTAGGATGAAGCTTTCAGTCTAGGACAATGGATCTTGAACATCTCCAATCAAGTTTTCGCTTTGTTTTCTTGCTAACCACAAGAATGCACTTCATTATACACACACACACACAAGGTACCTAAAAATACTTCATGGTGGTTCAAAAATGGACTTTGGATTGGAAATGAAAGGAGAAATGGTTGTTGTGGGAATGATTCCACAAATGTGGTGCCGGTTTTGCAAGGCTGTACATTATGAAATTGACACTTTCACGTACGTAGTTTGATGCTTGTCATACAGAACATCTTTGAGAAACCACGGGGCCGGCATCCTTCACGATGGCCGAGAGAGATTCTCTAATTCAATATGATGTACTGATTATTCATGTAGATAGTTGTGATGATGTTTTGTTAATCATCTTCTAAAATTTATTTTTTCTTTCTAGGCAGCTTTATGCATATTTAACAGCCATTAGAGCAACTTTAGGCGCTTCCTCTACATACCCCAAAGCTGCCTTATAAAGTTAAGAGGGGTGGCAGCCATGTTTCCATTCATGGGCGGGGCGGGTTGAAACTTACTGTCAAGCTTCTTTATTCCTCAAGAGTCATGTCATGCCATTGTTCATTGCAGAAACTAACAATTTATGAAGAACGATAAGAATCATTGGGATACATATAATTGAGGCATAGATGATGCAGGGTTAAGGTTATGAATAATTCTTATCCATTCAAATCGAGGATGCAGCAAACATGTGCATGTCTACTCTACGGCCCCTCCAAACCACAAAAGTGCACTTACTTGGATCCTCTTAAGCAATAGCTGTCATTGATTGAACCACATACTTGTTTTCCCATTTCTATACCGAACTGTCCCTATCATTAATTTCCCATGCAAAGGGAAACCTTTCTATCTTAGGATCATCACCCCAGAGACCTTCCAATTTCTATTAATTTGCACGCTGCAACGTCATCTGATCTGCCAAAATTATTTCTGGTCGGTTGCGTGAAGAATTTGGAAAGAGATTGGTAGCCTTTGAAATTGTAGGCACTTGTTTAGCATATTCTTTAAGAATAATATTTAAGTAATTAAGTATATTCTATTCTTGTTTGTCTCGCAATACAGAGAGCAGGGCAAAAAGATAACCCATTCCCAGAGAAACAATAGCATATATCATATATCATTAATTATATATTTATATACAAATATAATCAAAATAAAAGATCAATAAATCTGTACTAAAATCAATACCTTTTATAATTACAATTGTCTGTCCCCAGCTCCTTTGCTTCATGATCTTCACGGCCATCAATTTTCCTGATCTCCTCCGACGAACACCGATATTGGAAAAGACTTGGACAAACCTGCTGAAGTCTTGAAAGTGATCCACCTTGCAGGAGGATCCTTTACATAAATCTCATTCAACGTAATCCAAATCCAAAACTCCTTGGCCTTGACACCAGTCAGTTTCTTGATCTTGTTGGGCTCGAAGTAGGCAGTGACAACGGTGTCGTAGCAGACGAGGATGTTGTCGAATCTGTATTCTCTCTTCTGTTTGTGTTTCAGCCACACAAAACCGATTTCTTTCACGTACCCGCACTCCTCTATGTCTTCTAAGATTAGCAGACCATCCGGCAACCCCATTTCTGACAGCAGCAGCATGAACTTCTCTCTGCAAAGTTCATCCCCGTGATATACCTCGGCTTTCGCCTTCATCTCTGCTGTTACCAGAGACATCTTTCGACGTTTATGTGTGTGGGGAGCTGGGGGTGAGAGGTGGGACTCTCCCGCTTTGTGTAGTGGGCAGAATTAAGAGTATTTTTTTTTTTTTTTATGAAGAATTAAGAGTATTAATATAGAGGAGAAAGGAGGGAGAGTCTGAATAACGACCGTCAATTCTTTAAGGTGCTGGAATAGGAATCCTTCTCAATGTTTTCTTTCTTGTAAGGACACTTGCCCGGAAAATATATCCTGAAGAGCTTTATGGTTTGATCAATACAATATAAAAACTAGACTTTTACCTAAGGTGCAGAGTCTTTTAAATAAGAAAAATTTTATCCCTAAAAAAATTATATAAAAATAAATCTATAAATTGATGTGATTTAATATAATACATTAAATTATAAAATTATTTTTATTATTAAATAAATTTAATAAATCATTTAAAACTATGTTAATTTATAAAATAATTTTTATGTAATTTTTTTTATTCTTTATGTATATAATAATCATCTTTAAAATTGTTTCACTTTTTTTTGTTTTCTAGGCAAAATTTAAGAACATGGTCCCTAAGGACTAGGGGAAGTACTGCTAGTTGACCCATTGCTCATTTACTTGCAGGTAATCATATCCTTCTAACCTGTATACTCCTCTTTTATTTTTTATTTTAAATTTTTTATTTTTTCTTTTAAATATTTTTTAACATTTTTTATTATTAAAAAATATTAAAATATATATAATTTTATTAATAATCACTTTTTTAATTATTAAATAAAATTTTAAAAAATTAAATATAAAATAAAAAGTAAATTAATAAAAAAATAAAAAATAATCTTATCATTTTCTTTTACTTGCCGACTATATAAAACACAAGTAATTATTATTTGGAAAATGCTAGATGCCCCACTGTGAGCTCCCGTTGGGCTCTAGCATTTTTTTATATGTGTTTTATTTTTAGTTTTTTTTATATAGATATTTTTAATAATTTTAAATATTTTAGAAAAATAAAATAAAAATTATAATATTATTAAAAAATATTTTCTTAATCATGAAGTAGAATAAAAAATAATATTTATTCTACTTCGTGATTAAGGAAATATTTTTTAATAATTTTATTTTTACTTTCTGATTAAGGAAGTATTTTTTAATGATATTTTAAATTTATTTTATTTTTAAAAAATATTTAAAAGTGTAAAACAAATCTATATAAAAAATAAATTAACAAAATATATATAGAAAAGTACATGCTAAGCCCAACGAAAGCCTCATGCTGAGATTGTAACATGACCATTTTAAATATATTTTTTTTAAAAAATCATAATATTATTAAAAAATATTTTTTTAATCATGAAGTAAAATAAAATTATAAAATTTTTTTTTATAATTTTATTTTACTTCATGATTAAAAAAATATTTTTTAATATTTTTTTTATTTTTTGATTAAGAAAATATTTTTTTAATGATATTTTAAATTTATTTTATTTTTTTAAAATATTAAAAAATTTATATAAAAAATTATTTAAATAAAATACATATAAAATAATATTAAGCCCAGCGAAGTTGTAGCATCACCCTTATTATTTTGACTGACTGTCGGCTCAAGATTCTAAAAAGACTACAAAAATCTTTGTACGACTCTACCATCTGATTATATTTTGATTCATCTAAAATATCTTAATTGATTAGATTGAGGATTGAGCTTATGACTCTGACGGATGACTCTAAAATATTTTCTTTTGTCTTGTTGGTTTCTTTATTCTGGTCATTTGTTCTCTGCAAAACCTACCAGTCCATGCTGGCTCACAGAGATCAAGCCAAGCAAACTAAAGAAGATGAAAGAAGGAGACCTTCTTGCAATCTTAAACATGGATTTTATCGTAGACTTAATGCGAGGCGATTAAAAACTGGCCTACCAAGTCCATACTTGTTAAAAAAGTTTGGACAGTGTCTCTCTCGAACCCATCTACCTTTTAACCTTCGTGTAACGAGGGGATAGGAGCTTCGGCTCCTTCCTCCTCCCTCCCTCTCTCCCATCTTCCTCTCTGTGTAGTGCTCTGTTTTTTTATATTTATTGTGTTTTGCAAGCTTAATAAAGGAGAATCACAGATTTGGAATGTCCGACGACTTTAGAGGAGTACACGCCTTTCCATGGCGTTGCCCAATTGCCGATCTTCAAACTTACCAAAGGTGGCGCCAAACGGAGCGACGAGTAGCCCACACGCACGGCCCAAAGGTTGTGGTTGCGTTCGGTGAGTGGCTTTCTTGCACCGCCAGGAGGCCTCTGTCGTTGCCACGTGCGTCTCCCTGGGGCCTGTGAGTCTAGCACCTCCAAGATCGGTCGACGGTTTTCTTCCAAGGAGGCGCATGTACTGCACGCGCCACCACAGCTGCCGGAGTATTGTCTTTTTCTGTTATTTCAGTTGTTTTTCCTTGTAATTTATTTCGTGTCTTGTTTATTTTTTTTAGAAAATATAAAATCCAAAAATTTTGTCCTTTCGGACCTTGGTCCGAACGGTGTGTTGTCCCCTCTCTGCTTTGACAGTGTATGGGGTTGGTGTACCCTATTCCGCTTAGTCGAGGTATGGGTTTTGTCACCTGATTACTTTTTCTCTGTTGGGAACAGAGATTTGTATGACAGATTCTTTAGACTTAGGTCTTTAACGATCCGTCATCTGGACTAGACCATATTAGCCACGGTAGTGTGTTGGAGAGCTCTTAATGTTTGTATTTGACTTTTTTTAAGTCATATTTGTACGTCCTCTTTTATGAATGATATGTGATCCTTTTATAAAAAAAAAAAAAACTTATTGTTATTATAATGCCCAACCTTGATCCTATTCATGCCCAACCTTAGTTGGGGGTCTCGTTTATTTTTATAGAAGTGACGAGATAAAATGAATTAAAATTAAAATTAAAAATTGAATAAAAATTTATTAGAATATAATTTTTATTTTAAAATTTGAAAAAAATAAATTTTTTATTTTATATAAAAATTAAAAAAAATTATAATAATTAGAAGAAATAAATTAAATTAAATTAAAAAATAAACTTAAAAATTTGGAAAAGCAAGTGAAAAATACATAGGGTTGGAACTTTGAGGACATAGTATGACATCAAGCCCATTTGCAAGTTCCCTTTGCATATCAAACACGTTATGCCTTACCTCATCACACTCTATGGCCCATTTGCCGCCCACAAGCCTTTTGTTCTCTGAAGTTAAATCACAACCGATAATCTCGTTCGTCTGTTATAATTTCACTCGCTGGCATATTCTCCCTCCGGTTCTCGAATTCTTTTCTGATTCTCTCTTTTTCTTAATTTGTTTTGCGTAATTCTTAATTTCTGCAAATCTCTCAGATTCCCTTCCCAACAAAAGCCGGTTTCTCATAACCCCTACGTCTCAGACCCATTTCATTGGTCGATTAATTAGTATATGTTAAAACTGTCAAACAAGAGCATTTGAGGTTTCAATTGAAAGTCAAAGCCCTACTTGGATCCTCGGCATCAATTGAGATTTCACCGAATACCCATCACGTAATTTTCAACTGGTAAGCAAATCTTGGACCTCTCTATCGATCTTCACATTTGGGCATCCTCAAGTTCTACTTGTATCTTAGAGAAGAATTATGAATTCTCGAGGAGATGGGTTTTTCCCGGACGAAGTTATTCTTCAAATTCTTGCAAGACTGCCTGTGAAGTCCTTGTTTATGTGTAAAACCGTGTGTAAACTTTGGTACAGATTGTCTGAGGACAAGTATTTTGTTCAGCTCTATAATGAATTGTCTGTTAAGAACTTGATGGTATTGGTTGAGGTTTCAGAGGCATCAGACTTGAAATCTCGTTTGATTTGTGTTGATAATCTCAGTGGTGTTTCTGAATTTTCGTTGGATTTCTTGAAAGATAGAGTCAAGGTTAGAGCCTCTTGTAATGGCTTGTTGTGTTGCTCTAGTATTCCTGATAAGGGTGTATACTATGTCTGCAATCCGATGACTAGGGAGTTTAGGTTGCTTCCTAGGAGTAGAGAGAGGCCAGTGACAAGGTTTTACCCTGATGGTGAGGCAACTCTGGTTGGTTTGGCATGTTGTTCATCGAGTCAGAAGTTTAATGTTGTGTTAGCAGGTTATCACCGCTCTTTTGGTCATAGGTCGGATGGAACTTTTATATGTTTGGTTTTTGATTCAGAGTTCAACAGATGGAGGAAGTTTGTGTCTTTTCAAGATGACCATTTTACACATATGAAACGGAATCAAGTCGTGTTTGTTAACGGCTCTTTGCATTGGTTGACGGGTAGTTCGTGTATTCTTGTGCTTGATTTACATTGTGACATATGGAGGAAGATGTCATTGCCGGGTGAAGTGAGCTATGGGTCTGGGAATAGAATTTATTTGTTGGAATCCGATGGTTGCTTGTCCGTGATTCAGATATCAGATGCTTGGTTGAATATTTGGGTATTGAAAGACTATGAGAGGGAAGAATGGCATTTGGCAGATAGGGTGAGTCTTAGATGTGTCAGAGGACTTGTGCCTGGCATTTTCCCGATAAGTCAGACTGGTGAATATGTTTTCCTAGCAACTCATAAGCAGGTATTGGTTTATCAGCGGAAGAAACGAGTGTGGAAAGTGATGTATTCTGTGAATAACAGCACTGCACTCCCATTGTGGTTCTCAGCACATGCATTTCGAAGCACAATATTCTCTTGTCATTAAGGTGTGGACTACATCTGCTGAACTTCTGTTCATGAAATTCTTATTGCAAGCACCAATTGGCTAATTTTATTTGTCATAATTGGATGATATGGCTTATTCACCGTAAGCTTTTCAGTTTTAGCTGTTGGCTTTGGCTTGGATTTCCTCACTTTTGCAACGGATGACAGTGAGGCAGTTTTCTTCTTGGATTTATGAATTAAATTTTCTTTATTGCTCAGCTTGAAAGAGAAATAAAAGATGCTCTTTGTGAAAGTTGATCATTACCTCTCGTTGTGCATATATTCATGGCTCGTTTTCGTAAGTAATGTTCCTTGCTCAAATTACTCAAAGCTATCTCAGTTCACCTTCACTTGATAAGCTATTACTCCAGCACGTTCCCATGTATAGTTCAATGCTGCTAGGGCTCAATGTTTATTTAGTCTGTTTCTCATGGCTTTCATGAAACATCAAGATCCTAAGTTCACATCTCAAGGCTTTGATTCTCTCATTGGTAACTTTAAGATGATTTTGTGATTGATCTCTTTTGCATAAAGCAAGTGTATGTAATGTCATCTCTTTTGCAGCTGTGTTGCCTGATCAAACTGGAAAAATGTTTACTTTTAGCCAGATAGGGTTATTTCTCACAAATAAGAAACTTGTAAAAATTGTTGATGTTGCTATTCCTATCCAACATCGGGAGATTTTGAAAGTGTTCTGGGATGCTCTCAAATGAGATATTCGCTTTATTCAACGATGTTGATTTTAGAAAATGTATGAGGTCTAGTTCTTTATTGGCCTATTGTGAATTGACCATGGAGACATTCGTTTTGTACCAAAAGAAAAGTAGCATACTAGTATTCTTCTCTTTTCCACTTTCAACATTGTACCAGCAGAAGTTTACATTGGCAGGATGCAAGTGGTTCAAATTGCATCTAATGGAGCTTGTTCGTTGACTTCCAGGATGTGTATTTGTTAAGAGTCACTTATAGCCACTAAGGAAACATGTGATTTCATCTCAAAACCCTTTTCTTTTCTTTTCTTTTTTTTTTGGTTGCTTTTTGTTTTTTGTTTTAATGTCGGTGTTAAGTAATGTATCCCAAAACCTGCTCCAATTCTTATGCTGTTTTTGTTAGGTTAAAAGATCTTTTAGATTTTTCAAAAAAGTTGTTACTTGTTAGTCTGATATGTCATTCGTTAAAAGGTTAAAAATATCAATAATTGTCCTTTAGGATCTATTTCAGTGCCGTGTTGAATGGGTCAGCAACAGATACAACTCATAAAAAGAAATGATATTTAAAATAGTGTGTAAGGATTGCTCAATTACTTTTAAAAAAAAATAAATATGAAATTTATATAAAAAATAATAATAATTTTTTAATAATAAAATTTACTCTTTTTTTAAATAATTATACGATATTTACATACTATATAATTATATATAGCATTACTCGATAAGGTTAGCTGGATGCCAATGCAAGTCAGGCAATTGTCCCCCACTACTCAAGGCCTCTTAAGAAAATATTTAATGGCCTCTATTAAGAATTAAAAGTCCGCTCAGTTTAGGTTGAGAAATACTCTCAGTCAATTTAATTTTATTATTATAATTTTCATAAATTTTTACAAAGAATGTAATAAATAATTTAATTTTTTAAATCTTTAAATAATAATAATATTAAAAATTAATATTTTAATAATATTTTATTCAATTTTTAACTTTTATTTCTATTTATCTCATCTCAACTCACTATTCAAACCTAACCTACTTCTTAAGAAATTATATTGATACTAAAATTATTTAAGAAATAATATTAGAAGCCCTCGAGTAAGAAGTTCTCTAAAAAAAAAAAGAAAAAAAAAGGCTAGGATGATTATTAAGAAATAAAAACTTCTGAGAAAACTATTTCTGGTTTTTTTATTATAAATCATTATTAATTATTAACCTTGTTAGTTATGTAAGAGAAAAGATTGTTAGTGTAATTAAGAAAAAAAATAGATGATGACAAACCAATCAATTTAAATTCAACTGCTTCTGGTGTTGGATCAATCCAATCAATTCAAATAACAATTTCCTGGCCTTAATCTCTGTTTACATCTCTGTTTAGAGTCAAACCATGCATTGATGGAGCAACGCCGTTTCCCCAACCTACGAAGAAAATTCAATATTTAAAGAAAAGAAAGGCTTCAAATAGGTCGGGGTGTCTTTTCTCATTTTACACCATCTAATAAAATTAAGACATGTAATAATCTCATGAGACTTACTATAAGTGTGAGTCCAGTGAAAATCCTATTCTCAGCCCATCGTCTTCTCCCCACAAATCTCCCTCTTCTCAACTTTGAAAATTTTCCTTTTCTCAACCTATTGTCTCAACCAAGTGGTCTCAATCCGTCGAAAGCATGGTCTCTCTCCATTCTTCTATGCATTGTCTCAATCTCGAAAATCTCTCTCTTCTTAACTCAATGGTCTCAACTCGTTGAAAACCTCAGTGGAGATCTGTCGAACCCATCCCATCTCTGTCGAAAATCTCTGTCCGTCAAACCCATCCCTCCGTCCATGTAACCCATCTATGCCCATGAAGTAAACTTGTACTCCTAGGTGTCAGCAGCTCATGATTATGCTGGAGTACAAATTTACACAATCCAATTTTGTCGATCCTTCTTTAGTGACATAATCACCTTACACCCAATTTTTGTCTCTACAGCCTAAGGTCTTATTCTTTCTTTAAGTTCAGAATTATGGCGACATAAACCTTCTCTTAAACACACATATTCTACCCTAATTAATGATCTATGTTTGACATTGGCAGGATGCAAGCGGTTTAAATTGCATCTAATGGAGCTTGCATTAACTTATTCTTTTTCAAAACGATGCAATGTCATTTATATAAAAATAATAATTTTTTAATAATGGACTTTACAAATTTTTAAATGGTTGCGTGATATTAACACACTCCACAATTATATGTACCATTACTTGGCATGGCCGGTTCAATGCCAACCCAAGTCAGACAATTGTCCCCCCACTACTCAAGGCCTCTTAAGAAGAAATTTAATGGCCTCCATTAAGAATTAAAAGCCCTTAAACTTCCTAAGAAATTATATTGATATTAAAATTATTTAAGAAATAATATTAGAAGGCCCTCGAGAAAGAAGTTCTCTACAAAAAAAAAAAAAAAAAACTAGAATGATTATTAAGAAATAAAAATTTCTGAGAAAACTATTTCTTATTTTTTATTATAAATAATTATTAATTATTAACCTTATTAGTTATGCAAGAGAAAAGATGTAATTAAGAAAAAAATAGATGAAGACAAACCAAAGCAATTACAATAGTTAGTGTGTAATTATTAAGAAAAAAAGAATTTATAGTATTTATACTCAACATGATAGATTATTACATTATCATATCGGAATTAAAATGGTCTTTTAAAGTTCTCGTCTTAGGCCTCAATTTAAATTCAACTGCTTGTGGTGTTGGATCAATCCAATCTATTAACTGTATTCTTGAAAGCTGGGCTTCTTCTATAATTGGTTGGGATGTTAAGTTGAATTTAGCTTAGTTCAATTTTTTATGAATATTAGTGAGTCGAGTAGTGAAGTGAATTATGTGGGACCTATCTAAAATGAGTTTAAAGTGTATTTAGATGTTAAGATGTGTTTAATATTTTTTATAGGAAATTGAAAAAAATTATGAGTCTCACGTATAAAAGATGTGTTGAGTTAAAAAAAGTTATGGATCCCACATGTAAGGAAGTTTTGAGTTGAGATGAGTTTAGTAATTTAGACTGCATTTGGATGTTGAAATAAGTTGAGTTGAGATATTAAAATATTATTAGAATATTATTTTTTAATATTATTATTATTTTGAGATTTGAAAAAATTGAATTGTTTATTATATTTTGTGTTGAAATTTGAAAAAATTGTAATAATGAGTTGAGATGGGTTGATGATCCAAACGAAGAACTTTGGTGTTTGGATGTTAGGCTCAACTTAAAATTAGACTGAATTCAGTTGAGTCTTGCAACCAAACACAACCTAAGAAATTAGAAAAAAAAAAATTAAAGTCAAATAACAATTTTCTGGCTTGAATATTTGTTTAAAGTCAAACCATGCATTGATGGAGCAACGTCGTTCTCCCAACTGGGGGTGTAACCGGTCCGGTCCGGTTCGGTTTTATATAAAATTTAGGACCGAACCGATATGTACCGGTTTTATATTTCTCAAAACCGATTACGCACTGGTTACTCTCCTAAATCGGAACTTCCGGTTTTACCAGTTTCTGGTCAGGTCCGGTCCGATTTTTCGATTTTTTTAAAATGTAAATTTCACAATTTGTCATTAAAAATTTGTTTATAAAAAAAAATTGATTAAAAAAAAACTGTTTTATAATTTTATTAATATATTAGACTATATAATAGTATTAATATTAGACTATTGGTATAGTTATAAGTTATATATTAGTATTAGTTATAAACTTTTAGTGATTTAGTATTAACATTTTATATAATAATTTATAAATTATAATAAGAAATTATTTCATATATGAATATATATGTTATATATAAAATTTCACATAAAAATTTATAATTATACATTATATATAAAACTTAGATATATTAATATTTAATATATAAAAAATATTTTGTATAAAACTTATATATAAAAATTTTATTTTTTATTTTTTTTAATCAACTGATCCAGTCCGGTCCAAAAAATCTCAGAACAGGAACCGGTCGGTTTTTACATTTTAAAAACTGGTTCCAGACCGGACCGGTTTAAAACCAGTTCGGTTCAGTCCGGTCCGGTCCGATTTTTCGATTTGAGTTTGCACCTCTACCCCCAACCAACAAAAAAAATTCCTTATTTAAAGAATATGTGAAATGCAACTTTGAAGGTTGACTTATGTTTATATGTTTTTTTTTTTAAATTTATTTATTTCTGTAGAGCATTTTGAATGGGGAAATACAGACTCCATTGTTTTTTTATAATCTCTTTCTCCTCATGTAATGAACAATTTAAGGATTTATTTGGATAGTAAAATGAGATGAGATGATTTTAAATAAATTAAATAAAATATTATTAAAATATTATTTTTATTTTAAAATTTTTAAAAAAATATTTATTATATTTTATATAAAAATTTAAAAAAATTATAATGATTCGATGAGACGTATTTAAAGACCAACCTCATTCAATTTTGACAATTAAAAGGCCCACTTTGGGTAGTTTTTGGCCATTAATTTGAGGGCATTTCACAAAGCCTCACTTATCACCTACCAAATATCATGCTTATTACTGACTCTGAGGTGGTACACTACAGATTCCATAGAGCAAAAAGTTTTTAGGCCGCTTTCTCTCTCTGTCCAGGGCCTATGAATTATGATATTCATTGGAGGCATCGCCAAAGCATCATCGGAGATGTAAATAACATATAAAGAAAGGGGAAAAAAAATGTCTATAGCTTCTACAATTTTTTATAATCTTTATATTAAAATTATTATTATTTTCACTTGTATTTGATTTTTCTAATCGATTTCTCCAATAAAATATTTTAAAAATCATTCGTAGAAACTAATAAATGATTTTAAAAAAGAAACACACTTCAAATACGAGAGAGATATGCAAAAGTGAAATTAACAATATTTTATTGCTATTTGCAATTATTTTTTAAAAAGTACTAAATAATTAATAATTATCGGAAATCCACTTTATTTATTTTAATTACTTTGATTAAATAGTTTCATACTTTCATAAAGATATAATTTTTAATAAATATCGTGAAATTATACCTTTATGATTAAAATTCATAAAGATATATATATATATATTTAATCTCATACCATAATTAAGCATTGAAAATCTAAGAGGTGGATCAAAGAAAAACAAACTCAGAAAAGGAAAACAAATAAAAGAGAACAGTGTTATTCTTTATTTTACATTTGATTATTTTTAGTCAAATTTATTGATGTGATACATTTTAAATGATTTATTATATTAATTATTTAAATAGGAGTCAATGAAAATGTGTGATATTCCAACATATGATTAAATACGATAAAATTTAGAAACAGAATTGCTAAAAAAATAGGGGATAGCTCTGCTTCCTACCATACATGATAATGTGATATATCACGGCAAGCTGTTCCCAATCCGTGACCAGAATATGGACAGGCAGTCAGCCAAACAGATCCACGTTCAAACATCACGGATGAGTCAAGAGAGGAACTCCTTTGCTCAGAGCCATTAGACTGTGAAACTCCCAGATTTCTGACAACTATATATATATATATGCACAGCCTATTTTTGCTCCGTTCAGCCAACGTGCCCAATTAGAACAAGATTGTGTAGTGTAATAAACAGTATCAATACACAGATTATCAAGAAAAGCCCAGAAAAGACTCTTTCTTTAGGGCCTATTTTCACTTTGGAACGCACCTGAACTTAGCCGCGGCTCAGGTACGTCTTTATTTGCTTCCTTTCTTTTTCCTTTGAATAATTGCAAGATTTCTTCATCTGGGTATCGTTCAATTTCTTTATATATGTATTTTCTCAACGTTACTTTCCATGTTATATCATTTTTTTCATTACTGCAACATTTTTATTCATTATTTGGAAGTGGGTTCTTTTATTGTTTCTGTTTTCTTGAAATAAATTTTTTGTTTGGTTCTCAAATGGTTTTCATTTTCTTTTTTAATTTACATTCTTACAATATTTCTTGTTGTTCAGGATAAGAATATTGTGAATTTTTATTTCTAAAATTTGGTGTGGAAAGGACTGTGAAGCTCAAGTTAGAAGATTGGAGATATACATGAATAATCATGTACAGTTTTGTGTTAGATTTCGCGGAGAAAGGAGTTAGTAAGACTAAATTAATTTTTTCGTTGGACATGAATTTTCAATTTTTCTGGCGTGAAATTATCAGTTTTGGGTAATACTTAATTAGCCATGTGGCTTCTCCTTGTTCTTCAGGATTCTGTTAGCAATCTATGTTGATTTCTGTTAAGAACCCGCTAGGCTGAACTCACCCTTAAAAACCGGCTTACAAGGGAAGGGTTACTAGGGGCTTATAAACCACCAACTAATCCCATATTTAGTCGATGTGGGATTGTAACAACCACCACCCTCCGCAGCCGATGTCCACGATGGTCCTGACGCTCACACGGGCTGGCTGTGCTCTAAGTCTTTCCTAGCCCCGGACGAACACTACCATGCCGGCATCACCCCCCGTGCCGCATGATTGCAACCTTGCCAACATGGACTGTATACGTGGGGTGGCTCTGATACCATTTGTTATGAACTCACTAGGTAGAACTCACCCTTGAAAACCGACTTACAAGGGAAGGGTGTCTAGGGGCTTATAAACCACCAACCAATCCTATACTTAGTCGATGTGGGATCGTAATAATTTCTTTTCTTAGCTTAGTATCACCTTCATATAGACATTATAGAACTTTGCCCATGGGTGGAGGGGACTGCCTTCCACCATGGGTGAGTATTAACAAACTAAAGGCTGACCCTCATATCACGAGTTTTCATACTTTCATTGCTAGATATGCAGGTAATCCTTTATTATGATTTACTATGCATGTATGCTCTTAATTCTTGTATCACAGTGTCTATTTAGTAAACTTGGTAAACTGCCCGTTTGTTGACAGGTTGTACTTCTCTCCCTAGCTAGCCTATGGCTCCATTGGTGTGGATCAGAAAATACTTAACCTGAATCCCTTTGAAACAATATCACAAGACTTTTTACGTCATGGCTCGAAAAGGTAATCAACAAAAGAATGGGGTGGACCACCAGACACTAGACCATAAAAGAAGAGGTTCAACTTCAGGGTTTAATCCGAAAAATATTAGAGGGCGGGGAAAACCACGAGAGGCAAAGGTGTTACCTGGAGAAGAACTCCCAAATGGTAGCCAATCAAGCAATTTTGCTGAGATTGTGAGTGAAACCAATTATCCAGGAGATGAAAGCAAGAGTGCACAAAAATCAGAGAATATGTTGAGGGAAGAGAAGCAAGGAATGGATGCAATGCAAGGTCCAGAGCAACCAATGTCTTCTGGGAGTGATTTAGCAGATTGCATTGGAAATATTGGAGCTTCAGCTGAAGAACAAAACGGGATATTACATACTAACCAAGGTCGAAAACATACAATAAGTAGCCTGGCATTCTTGCCTAATGGTTTGAATATTAGAAACATGATAGAAAATGTTAAGTCTTCAGATATTTTAGTGCTTAGAAGCTTGAGGGCATTCGTTGTGTTAGTCTTCAAGGCAGCTAGTGAATGGCTCGACAGGCAAAGACCGTTGCTTATGACTCTCAAAACCAAAATGTTGAATGCTTGTGACTATACCAGAACGAAGATTGAGCAAGTGTATCCCGTCGTTTGGAAATGGCTTATGCATTTTGGGAGCATAATGCTTCTTATATCAATGGTTTGGTTGGAATGTTTTCTTAGAGGCATTGATTCCTTCTTACGCATGGGGACAACAGCCTTCTTCTCAGTTATATGGTTCAGCATTTTCTCAGTAATTGCTATGGTTGGGATGCTCAAATTTCTTATTGTCTTGGTAAGTCCCGTTTATGTTTGAGCCAGCAAAAAACTTGGTGCTTCATTAATGATTGGATTCAGCTCATAAACTAATTGAAGATAAGATGCTTCTATATTTCAGTCCTTTTTTTCCTCCAATCTTTGCAATTTATTCTGTTTGTTATTTTTATGATTTTGAGATCAGCGTAAAAAAGAAAAAGAAAAAGAAGGATTACTGATTCTTGAGAATCCTGATTTTCCATATTGAATTAGTTATTGACCCTTTGGATATTCCTTGGTATCTCAATTTCCTCATCGCTTTTCAGTGTACTTACCGTTTATATGTGCAATAGTGGAGATTCCTGAAATGAGTACTGCACCTCTCTTTTGTGTTGTGGTTGTATTTTGGAGTCTGGATGATGGGTTTTTTTGTCCTACCTGAAAGATGATAGACCTGTTTTCTTTGTCCTATTTGAAAGATTTAATGCCTCATGTGAATTAAACAGGTTTATCATCTTTCAAAAAGGATGCTGAAGCAAATGCTTTATGCACTGAATTTTTTCTTGTAAGTGATGTGTTTATCTTGGACTTTTGATTTTAAATGACTTCTTAGTTTATCAGTGGGATGGGTGTTATGGACATGAGATCATAGGAAATAGCTTTTTTGCTAGAAGCTTTAAAGAAACTACCGATACGGTTTAATCACCTAGTGAATTGTTAAGTAGGATGGTATTTTTGTATATTGAGGTGATACTGGAGTTGCAGTCCATGGTTATGCAGCCTATTTATGCCTATTGGCACATGTCTATTCTTGTTTGGTTATTAGGAGATGAACTTTGTAGATGCCACATGTAACTCATTATTTGTTTTAACCAACCTCAAACATGAATTGCTTTTCAAAATCCAGGCTAGGGTCTTGGGATCATGAACTCTGGCAAACATAAAGCAAAATATCCAGGTTTTGCACTTTAGCTTTCATTTTATACATTCATGAAAACCCCTAGGGGTTGGCTCAAGTGGTAAAGACCTTGGGTTTGGGCGTATGCTCCCCCAATGTGCAAACAATCTTTAGAGGCCATCTGATTGGGGGATTTTTCCCTTGAATTACCCAATGTGCACTTGCAGGAAACTCCTTGCCAAGGGCTTGTGCACCCCCGAGATTAGTTGGGATGTTGTTCCCGGACACTCAATGCCAATCAAAAATTTTTTGTACATTCACAATATGTAAAATTGAGGATTTAATGATGAAACCATAAGGGCTTAAAAGTTTGGTTGGGTTCTAGTCTTGACACTTTAGGTGATAGCATGATGTAAATGTGGGGGATTTTTCCCTTGAATTACCCAATGTGCACTTGCAGGAAACTCCTTGCCAAGGGCTTGTGCACCCCCGAGATTAGTTGGGATGTTGTTCCCGGACACTCAATGCCAATCAAAAATTTTTTGTACATTCACAATATGTAAAATTGAGGATTTAATGATGAAACCATAAGGGCTTAAAAGTTTGGTTGGGTTCTAGTCTTGACACTTTAGGTGATAGCATGATGTAAATGTGATGTCTGACATGTTTCACATGCTGCTATATCAAAACAGTGAGAAAGTGACGTAAGTACTCATTTCTATGCACTTTTTCAAAATGGTTGTCATGGTTTCCTGCTTTATCTCTTGTAAAATGCTCTCTCACAGTTTTCATTTCTGAGGAATTTGCATCAAGTGCTGTGCTTTTCTGGTTATATTTTCATCTCCTTACCTTAGCTATTGTACTTTTCATATTCTTATGTTCTCATTATGTGTCATGATCAATCAGACCTTAGCTGCACTTATTGGTGTTTTTGTCGGGTTCACTCTATCAATTTTGACTGTTGCCATTACTGGAACTGTTTTCTTGTGGTTTTATGGAAGCTTTTGGACAACAGCACTTGTCATCTTCTTTGGAGGTGATTATCTTACCTTACCATTCTTGTTTATCTGTATATTTGTTAGTTCTCTGGGGTTTGACATTGTTTAAAGCTCAGGGTTGGCATTCATGTTGAGCCACGAACGTGTTGCACTACTAATCACCACGACGTACTCCATATATTGTGCTTGGGCATACGTTGGATGGCTTGGTTTGCTTATTGGTTTGAATTTTTCTTTTATTTCGAGTGATGTTCTGATATACTTCCTGAAGAATAATATGAATAAGCATAGAAGACCCAATAGGTTCTCAGAACAAGCAGCTGGAATGCAAGGTCAACCGGGGTTCTTTAATAGTGAAACGGAACATGCTTCGACTTCTGAAATTGACCCAGGGTTATCAGCTGATCGGAGTCCAGGAGTTCCGTCAACCAGTGGGGCTGATTCTGAGATAACTTCTGAAGAAGAAGTGGTTCGCTTGTTAAACTGCACCGATCACTACTCCGTGTTGGGCTTGTCCCGGTACGAGGACATAGATGTTTCTCTACTCAAACGGGAATATAGGAAAAAGGTAACTGGCATTCTCTGTTTGTTATAATTGGCTATACTTATTTTTTATGTTATTCCCTTGGAAGTTTCATTAGCATTATCAGCCTTGTATGCTGATATTCAAAAATGTATCTTGCGACTTTAAAGAGATTGGTTTATTTTTGTGCTGTTTCTTAACATCTTTTCATTAAATGTATAGAAGATAAGGAGAGTATTCTTTTACTGACTCAGTTTTTTAATTGGCTCCAGGCAATGTTGGTCCATCCTGATAAGAACATGGGGAATGAAAAGGCCGCAGAAGCTTTTAAGAAACTTCAAAATGCATATGAGGTAAATCTTTTGGTTTCAATTGTCCCAAATTTTTTATGCTCTTTTTTCATTCCTGTCTGAATATATTGTTTTATTTATGATTTTTTTTTCTAGGTTCTACTAGATACTCTGAAGCGAAAAGCATATGATGATGTATTAAGAAGGGAGGAGTTGCTGAACTTATTCAGAAGGTTCCAAAATACTTCTCAAAAGGTATGTATACATATGTTCCCCCGCACACCCACCACCACCACCCCCCCTCCCCCTTTTTAGCTGTCTGTTTGACAGATTTGGGTGTGGGAAATGGATACCCTATACCCTTTCTGCTTCATATTCGTATTTGTAATGCTTTTTTCATGGGACTGGATGCGGGAATCAATGAAAGGTTGAGAGATTTTCCTACAAAATGTGGAAATCTTGAGCACAAGGAGGTGGTGAATTTCAGTTCTCGTGCTCTAATAATAAGTCAGATCACATGAGACAAGCATGCCCCCCTAACTATGAATGGAATGAAAGGCTGTTTTAACAATTTTAATTTTTCAAATAGACTTGACTGACACATTTATTGGGAAAAAGAGGAAGTGATGGGTATTTCTTTATTGTTTAGATCAATACATTTGACCTAATTATGTGAACCAAACCTTTGGAATGGGAATTCCTTAGACATCTGATATCCATCCCTCGTTTCATAGGAGTTGATCGGCCATTTCTGTCTGGAAATTTTTGCCTGCCAAATATCTCTTTGCTTGTACTTAATTTCAGATTTCCCACAATCTTACACTTGTTTGTTGCATTGCCATGAACATGGGTTTCAAAAGGGATGGTGATCTGATACAGCAAATTAATTAATGATGAACTTGTTAGCCATGCCCTTTTGATCTTCATTCGGCATGTGTCTAGTTGAATTTCTTTGGATTTTGCATTGAGATTGTCTTTTATCAGATTACTTGGTGTAACACCCCAACTCCCCATGGTTAATAATAAAGTCATTTTTAGAAATTCTCGGGGAAGCCGGAGTGCTACTACTTAACTTGACTGAAAAATATTTTTTTTTATTCTGAAGGAAGTGTCTGGTACAAAGATTCCTTATAATATCATTCTTTATTAAAAATACTGAAATCATAAAAGAGAGTGCGTGAAAGCATTTATTAAAATTTCTCAAAATTTGTGCTATAAAATCTTAACTTAACATATGTGTACATGATCTAGGCCACTGTCATGCCTCCCTGGATTAAGTCCCGTCCTGCAACTCTACCTTCATAAATATTCTAATCTTGGGTGGTTTAAAAACAGAAAACAACTAAAATGAATCGATAATTCAGTAAGAAACCCATCATAATGTAAACATACTTAACATAAGGTTTTTCATAAAATATTTCATACTGAGAACTTAAAATCATGAATGTTCATACGTATGCTATGACATGCACGACTTATCTTTACTTATTAGCTATTATATTGGCCCACACACTTAATCATGTATGCAAGGTTGTGCACCAATCCCACATCCCACGGCCGCAAGGGGAGCTGCTAATGGTATTCTAGCATACTATGGTGGACCATGCTTAGCTTCGTGGCTTGCACATCCAGCCATAAATCGCATTGGTACCATGCATCTAAATGGTCATCTGATCAACTGGTCTGAGCTTATTTTACACTCGATCTTATGAAAACTTACATGTCTTATAGAACGTGAGATGCATAATACATACATAACTATAATATGCAGAATGAAACATGATGAATGATGTGCTTGCAAATGCCAAATATCATGACATGCGTAGTATATAAACATTAGCTTCCAAAGAACTGACTTTAATAATAATACATATAACTAGCTAACGTATGCTAATCCTAATTTATGATAAAGTTACTTACCTCGCAGTGTTAATCCAATATTTCCAGTATGAAATCGATCACGTGAACTAGAAAGAGAGAAAATGTGAGGGATGTTATGAGAGGAATGAGGCAGGCTATTGACGTGGTGAACGTGGGCACACACGGTGCTGAACTGGGTATCTTGGTTTCGGCCATTGCACTTACGGAGATTTATGATTTTTTCCAAATAAAACACGAAATGAAAGATATTTATAGAGAGATTTGGGAGATGGTGCCGGCGAGTTCGAGTTCGAGTTCGAGTTGGACTCGGTCGCGATCATTCAAGAAGATTTTGAATTTAAATTCATGATCTAGTTGTTCATTCGATGTAGGATTGGTAGTGACTGAGACTATAGGGGACTTCAATTTGTGATGATTTTAAATTGAAATAAATTTCTAATGGCCGATCTTTAAATTCTAAAAGGAGTCTAACTTGTACAATAAATAATAAATGACCCATTAAATATAATTTAGACCTAATAAAAATTATCAATATTAGGACTTTAGAATTATTAGGGCGGGTCGTTACACTTGGAGTACTAAATTGTGTGATTTTCATTGGGCTCTAGATTCTAAAGTAAGCGAGGCTTTCTTTGTTTTATCTTCTTGGATAAGTAAGGCGTGTTTTGTTATATCAAAGCTTCTAACAGCATTGCACCTACTTTGGAGCATTTAGTCGTCACTTGTTCTAGTTTTATCTGAGTTCTTTTGTCTCACTTAAGCTTTTGATGCAATTGATTCCCAGAATGGAGGGCATGGTTTCTTTACCTCTGGATTTGCACGCTCAGAGGCTGGTGGTGATCCTTCTAGAGATTCAAGGCAAATAGCCTGCAAAAAGTGTGGCAACAATCATGTCTGGTTGCACACCAAGAAATCAAAATCTCAAGCAAGATGGTGCCAGGTATTTCCTTTCCCTTTATCTCTATTCTTCAATTGGAATGCATTTGTGTAAGCTGTCACTAAGTGTACTACCCACCTTGCATGACATGGCCTAGCTTTTTATAAACAAGGGGTTTCTTTTCCCTAGAAGGAAGGAGTTGTCCCTGATGGTTATGACCTTACTCTGGGAATTTTCCTTTTGAAGGATTGCAATGAATTTCATCAAGCAAAAGATGGTGATGGATGGGTTGAACAGTCTATGCAGCCTTTCTTTTTGGGACTGCTGCAGAAGGTATGTACCAGCAATCCATTTTTGACCAGTACCCATTCATCGTTAGTCACCCCCCCCCCCCCCCCCCCCAAAAAAAAAAAAAAAAAAGGAAAAAAAAAAACAGGAAAACATGATTATAATCTTGAGCCTGAGCCATAGTATAGATATAAAAGTGACCATGTCCTTCATGGAGTATACTATAGAATTGGATTCTGATTCTTCTTTTTATCTTAACGTTATGTAAGCAGGTAGATGCTCCTGTTGCATATGTTTGCGCTGATAGCAGGATATATGATGCTACCGAATGGTATATTTGTCAGGTATATTTTCATTAGCTTAACTGATTTCTCTGAACCTATGTGCATATCCTCATGTGAATGTACCGTGGCTAAGACTATATAATGAAGAAACTATAAATATGTTATTGCACAATTGGATGCCACAAGGTACCAGGTCATCCAAAGTGGAACTTCTAAATCCAATTCTTTTAGGCTTCCAAACATTATTTAAAATGACATTCATGTATTTTAAGTTGAACACCACAAAACGTATGAATTACCCAAGGTGCACTTGCGGGAAACTCCTTGCAAGGCATGTGTACCCTTGGGATTAGTCGGGACAGTTTTCTTGGACACCCGATGCCAATAAAAAAAAAAAAAAAAACTGCATTTGAATACCAGCTACGTTTTGTAATTCTGCATCAAAGACAGTTGGATGATACAAGTGTTATTTTGGTGTCTAAATGCCAGCTTCATCCATTTTCAGAGGAGAGAAAAAATTCTGATCTATATCTAAAACTGGTGCTACCATTGAATAAACATTTTGTGGCTAGGTGGAAGAATCTAGTTGATTATGCATAATGGGTAATTCAGGAGATGCTCACTTAGAACGACCCCACATGCTGAACCTTGCACCACCATTACACCTCCACATGGAAGTAGAAGGTATAATGCTCATCTTTTTTTGCAGGGAATGAGATGTCCAGCCAACACCCACAAGCCGAGTTTCCATGTCAACACTAGTGTAACCTCCAAGCATAACAGCGGAAAGGGAACCAGTTCAGGACAAAGGGGTGGTCAAGTGCCGGCATCTAATATGGAAGAGAGCATGACAGAGGAAGAATTCTTTGAGTGGTTACAGAATGCAGTGCAAGCAGGAATGTTTGACAATTTCAGTGGCAGTACCTCCAATGAGAGTCCGTCTGGCCGGACTGGAAGTGGCTCCAAGAGCGGTGGTGGCAATAGTGGCAGTGCCAACAAGAAAAAGAAAAAGGGAAAGAAGCAATGGTGATCACCAAAACTTTTGCAGCACAACCTTTGTAAGCATTTGCTGGCCTGTCACAGAAGGTTTATTGGCTTATAGAGCAACTTATAGTCCTTTTTTTTTTTTTTTTATACATATATAAAGAAAATGAAGGCCTAACTGATGAAAGTTCAACCCCATTAATGCATGCCAGCATGAGTACGCACTCTCTTGAGCCTCCGTAATGCAAGAATTGTAGAGTGTTCTGTTTTCTCTTCCTTCATTGTCGATTTTCTTAGTTTTATTGTTTATCTTTTTTCCTTTTTCCCCCCCTCTTTATGGTCGGCAAGTTATTTGTTTTGAGTTTCTTTAGAGGTTACATGTGAATCCAAGGAGGATCTCATTTCTCGTGGATGATGGGAATCTTGCTCAACCTACATAATACTTATTTGAGAGATCCGTCTTCAGTATTATTCATCACTTACAAAAGGAAAGCATGGATGCAAACCTCTCCTATAATCGGTTTAAAACTATATTTCTTGTTTGAATTATTTGTCCATTTATTTTCTTGAAAGTAAAATCAAATGTCTACTACCACCCATACTACAAAGGTCGGTAATAACCCTTTTTTCAGATAAAGGATTGGTTATTAATTTTAGAGTAGATGATGCAATATTCTTGTAAAAACAGATGATAGATGATGCAATATACTGAATCCGAATAAAAGAGAATACTTTTCAGATAAGTGAATTATGTTTTGGATCCAAGTAAAAGAGAATGACATGAGAGGCACATGAATCTTAAAGTGATTTATAAATTGTTAATTATTTCATATATTTATCAGTTAAAAGTGTTTCATATTCATGAATATTATTAAAAATGGTACAAATTTAAATTGAAAAATAAATATTTTATTAATCTAATTCCATTTCTGAAATCATGCACCAAAACAAATCTATAAGTTTTGGTAAGGGTGAGTATCGATTTAATTGGAATCGGATTTCTCTAAATTCAACTCTAACTTTGATTTTGTCAAAATTCAAATCCGAACTCCGACTTTGACTCCAACTTGTGTAGGCTCATAATCTGATTCCGACTTGTCAGAGCAAAATCGAATTTGTACTTTCCGCTTTGGGCTTCTTTTTTTAACTTCATATTTAATCCATTTAAAAAAGAATTTTTTTCTTTGTGGGCTTTCAAATTTTAATTTTTTGGAAACATTAAAAATTAAAAATAATCATTCACTATTAATTTACTTCTATACTAATATCTAACTTATTTTTATACTAGACTTATACTATAATATCTAATTACATGTTATCATACTATAATATTACATATTATTTTTAGTGTTTAATTACATATTATTATACTATAGTATTATATGTTATTATATTATACTAGTGTCTAACTTATTTATAACTCATTTCTATATTAGACTTATTTCTGGTGTCTAATTACATGTTATTATACTTTAATAAATTTGTATTATGTGTTATTAACTTATTATACTAGACTTATTAGTTATTTCTATACTAGTGTTTAATTATCTCTATACAAGACTTATATAATAGTATCTATTTACATGTTATTATACTTTAGTAACTTAGTATATGTATTAACTTATTGTAATAGACTTATTTATATACTAATGTCTAACTTATTTCTATATTTTATTATGTATGGTAATAATACTATGATGTTTACATATACTAATTTTTCATTAATTATTTATATTATAGTATAAGTATATTATTTTATAATAATTAGTTCACACTAATATATTATTGAATTTAACTATATAAGTTATAATTATATAACTAACTATACTAATATGTATGATAAATATATAAATAAACACATATTTTTATAATATGTGCACAATATCGAAATTAAATTCAGAGTCGAAGTCGAAGCATAAAATCAGAGTCAGTCCAACAATACCTCCAACCCCCGATTGAAAAATTAGAAAAGAAATGTGACTCCCCCACCATTTTATCAAATCAGAGCGAAGCTAGAATTTTCAAATTTCTCTTCAGCTAAGTTTTGGAGTCGCTGAGAATCCACCTTGCATTGATTGGTGCACCAAAGTACCATTAAACCGCTCGACTTCACTCAACCCATACTCCGAACACAAAAACACCCTCCAAACTTGTTTGAAATTACTAATTCGCCCCATTTTTATTACCTTGAAGTTCTTTCAAACACTTTACATCAATTTGCATTTATCTTTTGCGCTCAAGGAGCTGCAATGGAGGCACTCCTAAACTCTTCGTCCTCAGTTTGTTTCACACTAAATGCTCCTAAAATGGCTATCATCACTGGTTCTTTGCTAAGGGATCCAAACCTATATATGAAAGCTGCAAATGGGTACTCTTCCTTATCTCTTTCGGCCCCATTTACTACGCACAAGCTCTCTGTTGGATTTAGGGACTCGGTGATAGTGGGGGCAAAGAACAGCAAGAACAAGAAGGCAGACGGTCATAGCTTTGTGCCAAAGCCAGACGAGGCCACTGGGCCTTTCCCTGAAGCTGTGCTCCTTAAAGAGGTTTGCTTTGCGCACAAACACCCACCCCCGTTGTTAGTTTTCATGTTTATCGGTTGGATAACGTTAAGGATATCTCTGCTTTTTTCTCTTTTTATGTTTTATTTTATTTTTTACTTCCCAAAATATTAGGAGGGCAAAGTATTGCCTTTGTCTTTGTTATGCGTATTTGAGTTTCCCTTTTTTTCCCCTTAGCTGTTGGGTTCTATTATTAAGCATATAAAAGAATGTCTTGGAACTGAATGGAATGTTTTTATTTTGAGTTGAATCACGAAACTAAGAAAAGGAAAAAGAAATTGATAGTTTTTGCATTTGTCACCTGTCCAAAAAAAAAAGTCTTTGCATTTGTCTATTGCTGTATGCTTTGGATGAATTCATAACTGCTGAACATGTAATAGGCAAATTCAAAAACCCTGAATTGATAGGTTGTGTATTTATATCGACTGGTCTGAGACTCTGAGTTACATTGCACTGCTGACAACCTCATAAACACTAATGTTACCATAGTTTATTGGTGTCCTACTTGTAAAAGTAGAGTTGAATCCCTTGATCATCAGTTCCCTCGTTACTCCTTTGCAAGGAATCATAGACCCTTGTGTTAGGTGATGCCAAATAAGAGATAGATGTGTAATTTAGTTGTCAGGGTTAGCAGTATGGCATAAAAAGTTGGGTAAAATATGCCTTCATATCCTGTGGTCTGATGCAGTGCTAGTGACATCATCAATTGTTCTAATAAACTATATTAGACCATGGGCTGTATGGCTGCATTTTACTGTATAATTGCTCCATTTTGAATGCATCCCTTGTTGTTTAATGTGGATTATTTGGAGAGAGATAAGAGATGGAAGGGAGGGCCATATTTTTTTTAATGGTGTTGATAAGTCTTCTATTTGAGCAAAGCGAGCTACTTTTATTGGAGTTGGTTTTTTATTATTCTCTCAAATTTTTAAATATTATAAGATTTTGTTTCTAATTCTTTGGATTCTCTTATATTCTCCTGTGTACTCGAGCTTCTGATCTTTCTAGCAAAATTACTTTTTATGTGTGATCTCTCGAATAGAATTATCTCAATTATCGAAAAAGAGTTGGGGTTGCTTAGGCTGCATCTATTTCTTTGAAGAATGTGTTTGTCTTTTTATTTAATTGAACTTCTGGTTGGTTTTGTGGTGGGATTTTTTTTTCCCTAAAATTCTCAGAAGAAAGTTCAGGATGGTAAACTTCTGCCTGAGTTTGCCGATGAAGAAGAAGGTAATTACTTCTTTCTCTCTTTTTTTTCTTTTCAAAATAAAGAATTTTTGATTATGCAGAAGTGTAAGTTATTCATTTTTTGTTGATTTCCAGAAAAATTCTATGAAACTCTGATGCTTCAGCTAGAAAGTGAAACAGTTGTGGAACAAAGTAAGTTGGCTTTCAACTTGGTTGGTCGGTTCTACTTACTAGTAGGATAATTGTCCTTTGGTTACAGAGATTGCAGGTGAAAGAACGTGTGTGTGTGTGTGTGTGTGTATTCCATCTATTTTTAGCATTCAAGTAAACAAGGGGGAGTTGTGTCGCTTTCGATATGTGTAATTTGTGGTATGCAGTTTGGTGTATTCTAATTTTGATTGATTGAGAAATCATGCATTTTTATGATTTTGAGAAATGGAAGAGTTCGTTGAAAAAGGTACTTGACAGTCTCTGATTTACTTGCATCTATCAGGGTCCTTCATGGGTTATCTTTAGAGAGAATATCTACTTATACCTCTTATGAGTTATTCTTTCCCATGTTTCTACAGTGCGCCACTATGAAGTGGTTTATTTAATTCATGAGAAGCATGCAGAAGAGGTTGGAAATGTTAATGAGAAAGTTCAAGGTGATCTTCGCCCTTCCATCTTTTTTCTTTTTCTGTCGATATTACTGCTGAAGTCATAGATTATCAGTTTTTCCAAATTGATTTTATTATTAGTTCATAGGAGTTTCACCTCATATGCTTCTTCGTTCTGCCTTACTGCTTTCTATAAAAACTGGCCAAAAGAGGGAGTTCAGATGGCTGGTAAAATATTTTGAAGCCTGGATGGTTTCATAGTGGTGCTGGTAACTCTGTTGAATCTTTCAGGGTGCTGAATTTAGCTTGCTTTATGGATACTGCTTGGAGTTTTGATATCAGAGCACCATTTTCAATTTCTGTTTTGTTTCTCCCTTCTTCACAACTAATGGTATGTAGATATTGCTTAGGAAAAGCTGGGAATGGAAATCTCTACGCAGTAATTACTTTTATGGTCATTGATGAATGTTAGCAGTTTTTAAAAAGTGTTGTCTCTGAAAATTCAAAATCTCGGTTAAAGTTTTAGTTTACTAAAATTTTTATTTTACCTATAAAAATAGTTTTGGTTTACTAAAATGAAAATGCTCTCTTTCAATCTCCAACGTGAACTTCAGACAGAAGCAGCTATCAACTGCTTCCTGACTTGGACTATGCATAATTTTTCATATTAATAAACATATGTTTTACTTATAAAAAGAAAAAGAAAAAAAAAGAACTGCTTCCTTGCAGGATCATCTCCGCATGTGCTTGTTCAATGTTGATATCAAATTTGTGTCAAAAAATAAATGTGTTCTATCAATGAATAGGGTTTGTCTGGTCTTCATGGCATGAAGAACTAACAAAAAAAAAAACCACAGCTGAGTCTGTGCACACGAAGAAAACGGGATCCCACAGATCACCCTTCAAACAAAACACCCAATATAGGCAGTAGAAGGTCATGTAGGAACACTCTGGGATTTGATGCAGTGATTTCAAGTAGAGTTAATTTTTCCTCGTAAGTTTGATTTAAAAGCTGGATAAGTTTCTGATATACAAGGAATGTTTGATGCACAGATTTTTTAAGGGAGAAGAAAGGCAAGATATGGAGACTGAGTGATTGGGGTATGAGAAGATTAGCATACAAGATAAACAAAGCCAAGAATGCCCACTACATCTTAATGAACTTCGAGTTAGAAGCAAAATGGATTAATGATTTCAAGAGCATGCTAGACAAAGATGAAAGGGTCATTCGGCATCTCGTGATAAAGAGGGATGAGGCAATTACAGAGGATTGCCCTCCGCCTCCCGAGTTCCACACCCTGCGTGCAGGTACAGATGATTATGATGAAGAGGAAGAAGATATTGATTATGATGATGCCTATGACTATGAAGATGACAAAGAGGATTGGGATGGGGAAGGTGAGGAGGGTGAGATGGAAGATTATGATGATGAAACTGAGGATGGGATTATTGCTGTCAAGAATGAAGCTGGTGACAGAGAACATAAGAATAATATATCGGCTATTGCAAGAAATAAGGGAAGAAAGAATATGAGATCCGAGAAAGTAGGTAGGTAATGTTTTGTTCTAAACTTATACCATGTTTTTTGGTTTGTGAGAATCTCATATTAGGTTGATGTGTATTGTACTTCATGTATAAATTTGACAGTCTTTAATCGTATTTTCGATAAAGATATGAAATCGTGCAATCTATTGAATACATCCGAGTTGATGGTAGGGTTTTGGAGGTCCTAGTTGCCCTTTATGTATGTCATTCCCGCATGAAGTTTTATCAAGTTTCAAGACGTGGAATCTGACTGCATGAACTTTGGAATACTGGACTGCTATGTGCTTGACAGAGACAGAATTTCAAGGTTGTCATAGAAAATGGACCTACACTTGTTTACCGTCCGATCAAACACAAGTACATTTAGTAGTAGTTGACATTATTATAGGACTGACTACCTTTTTTGCTTGATCTGGGTTCAAGACACAATCCTTGGAAACGTGACATCGGATTTGAGAATCTAATGGCACCGAACATGTTATTTGCTGCTTCTTTCCTACGGGGAAAATGAAGAGATTCTATTTGTAGTTCCGAGTAAGGGACTGCGTGTACAGTCTCATTAATGAATGTGGATAAAAGAAAAAAAAATATCATTTTAAAAATGATGTTATTATAATTAATTTTTTTTTTTAAATATAACTGTATGAACTTGTATGAACAGTTCTCATTTAGAGACTGTATGTAGACTTACCTGAGAAGATGACTGGGGTCGATTTTGATTTAGAATCAAAGCGTCAGTGATTGCTAATGCAGTTTTTTACCCTTTTTCTGATTGGTAAAAATCAATGAGAGACTTTGTTTTGTGCACACCAAATTATTCATTATGTCAAACTTACTTGCAAGTTAAAAACCAAACAAAAATGATTTCACGAACTTCACATGGCCGTGAGAAAACGGACTTCATGCTTGCTTGCTTGCATACTTCTAAGGCCTGCCACTTTCTCCTTGCTTCTATAACTCATTCGTATATTTGTCAATCACTTTAAGTAATGTTCCAGCAGGAGAAAATAATGGAAATGTGCCAAGAAACTGATCATTTCATGGTTGCACAAAGAGTGTGCAATTGTGCATCAACCACGAGAAAACTCTGCTTACATGCATGTTTTTTACACATCTAACACACCATTAAAGTGGGTCCTGCAATAATGAAAAATTATTGGTGGTTTTAACTTTTTTATAACTATAATAGATCTAACAAGAAGTAGGGTTTAAAATACAGGCACTCGAACCAAATGTTATTACAACAAATGGATTGTAAGCCAAATTTTAACAGTTTGGATAGTGGCGTATTTTAAAGTATTCTGTAAATAATAGTGAAAAATTAATAATAAAATATTAAAAAATAATGAATAGTAATAAGGTATTTTTAGAATACTTGAGAATACCTTGACACAAACTCACAACACCATAATCTGAAAAGTTTACGTTTTTTTTTCCCCAATTGGGTAAAAGCTAATCCTATAGGATTCTTTTTTTTTTTTTTTTTTGAATAAAATCCTATAGGATTCTTGCTTTGTCATGAACATATCCCTATTTAAACGTTTCATGAAACGGAAAAATTCGTGCATGCCAAATCAATTGCCGTTCTTTTTTTTTTTCATCAATGTATTCCTTGCGTCAAATTCATAACTCAAAAATTTTGCCGTATTTCTTTTCCAGGTGAAACTCGAATTTTATTTTTTATATTTTATATGAAAATTTGAAAAAATTGTAATGATGAGATCAGATGAAATAAGATGATTTGAGAGTGTTTCTGTATCCAAACAAACTTGGGTCTAACTTTATATGCATTATACCTACATGCATGCATGCATGCATATATGGACACAAAATAACATAATTTCAATGCAGCACGTATGCATATGATCTATGATTGTACGTATTTCCTAAATGAGGGCCACTTCTCCCTCACAGTTTGTTTAGGATAAAACGCAGATTTGTATCAATAATATTATACCATAACTCAAATAAAACACAGCCACCTAACCATAAACCATGCAAAGACAATGAACATTAAATAACGCAAACCTTCCCTCCTAATCCTCCTCCTGAATCAACAACTGTGAATTAGATCAAGTTCCACTTGGCCATTCGAAGTTTTGAGTGAGACTTTTCCTTTTGCCATCTGGCATCACCTTACACAATCGTATCACTCTGAGCTTAGATATAAATTACACACATTAACGCCGATGTGAGATATATTATACATCACTAGCGAAGAACCATGGCAACATCTACTTCCATTGCTACTAATACCCCCACCATCACAGCTCTCCTAATCCTTCTCCTCCTTCCCAAATCATATTCTTCAGAGCTCTTAGCAGATTGTGACTCTTCTGTCCCGGAATCCGACGTGGACCTTTTGGAATTTCCTCTAAATTTAGAGTTCCTAGAAGCTGAATTCTTCTTGTATGGCTCTTTGGGTTATGGCTTAGATATAGTTGCTCCAAATCTAACCAAGGGAGGTCCGCCACCTATTGGTGCTAGACGGGCAAAGCTGGACACTTTTACCCAGGATGTTATCAAGCAATTTGCTTTGCAAGAAGTTGGACACTTGAGGTTGTCTCTTGAATCATTTCTAATTTTCTTTCAGATATTTTTATTCTTGGCGTTTAATTGCTGAGGATGACACGTTATTATTAGATATAAACATTTTTCTAAGACTCTCTTGATATGTGAGATCAGACTCTGATTTTGAACTCAAGACTATCTGCTCTAATATCATAAATAATCAATGATGAATTTGAGCACCTCTTTTGAGGACAATGAATTTTACCCATTTTATATACAAAGTTCTTGGTGCTTGCAGGGCAATTCAAAAAAAAGTTCCTGGATTCCCAAGGCCATTATTGGACTTGAGTGCAGCATCATTTGCAAAAGTGGTGAATAGCGCATTTGGACGACCATTAATCCCACCTTTTGATCCATACGCCAGCTCCCTCAACTACCTCCTCGCATCCTACCTGATTCCTTATGTTGGACTTACTGGCTATGTCGGAGCAAATCCGAAACTCCAAGGTGCTACTTCCAAAAGGGTAAGCCCCAATCATCTCTGGTAAATGCCTTGAAACTGAACAGAAAATGAGTAACCTTCTCGTGTTTTTGTCAGCTTGTTGCAGGCCTTTTGGGCGTGGAATCTGGCCAAGATGCAGTCATTCGAGGATTGCTATACGAGCGGGCAACGATAAAGGTGGCTCCCTATGGAATAACGGTGGCAGAGTTTACAAATCGCTTCTCAGAGCTAAGGAATAAGCTGGGACACAAAGGGCTGAAAGATGAAGGCCTTGTGGTTTCACCAGGAAAGGGTGCGGAGGGAAAGAGTATTGGGAACGTGCTTGCTGGAGACAGAGACTCGCTTGCATATGATAGAACTCCGGAGGAGATCCTGAGGATTGTATATGGGGGAGGTGACGAGCATGTACCTGGTGGTTTCTATCCAAAGGGCGCTAATGGCCGTATTGCCAGATCTCATTTACAAGCTTAAAAGCTCTGCTGCTGCAATTTTCACTTTTATGTTTAAACCATATCAATATGCATGCCCTCGGCAAAGGTGGCAAATAAGTGAATGAGGTTTTCCTGTATGCTAGCTTTATGTGATGAAAGAGTTGTTTTGATGTTATTAATCAAGTTTGCTCTGAGACTCGTGATCCAAACTAAGACTAATTATGTCAACCTGCACTCTACGGACCCGATCCACATATACTGTACTTCTCGAAGTTGACGGGATCGTTAGACTTTGTGAGCCACAGCATCTTCATGGCTTAGGATTTGAGAATCCAAGTGGATGCAGTCAGAGCACAAGTTATTTACTTTTCCATTCGGCAGTTTCTTCTGTAGCTGTAATATGAGAGATTGGTGAATGAGATTTCATGCGAGAGAGAAGTTTTTGTGCGATTTAAATGATTATAAAAGGTTCTAAGTCCAAATTGTTGATGTTGTGTTTCATGGCCTAGGCAACTCCACGCAATTGAATTCGATCCAAAGCCTGTCTGAAATGGAGAATGAGATTGGGGGCTCGGGGGCCGTGGGGCCTCCGATGCTTAAGTTAATGAATAGTATTGAGAGGAAAATAATCTGTCAAGGAGAATAAGAGTTGGAGTATTAAATATAGTGAACCCATTCCCTGGCCATGGGAAGGGGGTATTTATACCTTGCTGGGTTGGCCCTCAAGGTGGACATAGTGGGTGTGTCGTTTCATACTGGGTCGGGTGTCCCTGCCATGCTGCAAACCAGTCAGACCTGATTGCGGCTGTCTTTGACACCCCAGGAGGCACGGCGTGGCGTGGCGTGGCGTGTCGAGCCCCGGGATGCATTAAATGCGGCGTGACTCCTCTTCCTGGCGTGCCTGCCTCCGTCTCATTAATGTGGCATGGTCCTAGTCAGGCACGTCCACCTCTATGACGCATTTGGACACCAGGATTCAGGGTCAGGGGATGTCCTTGATTGTTGGTCAGTAATGGTGTTAGACTATCTCGCCTTTCGTCCTTTTGTCAATGTACTCTGCCCAGTTGCTTCTCTTCTTGGGCCTCCTATGCTGACTCCACCCAGCCCAAGCCTTATTCTTGGACCCAAGCCGAGCCTACTCCCAGGGCCCGACCCTGGGGATTACTCCCCTCACACAAATAAATAGTCATTTTGGGAATATGAATGCTTGAAAAGTTGTTTCCAACTCTCTCTCTAAGATGAGTTCTCCCTATCTAGTGAGTTATTCCCCTCTTAATAGTTTGTTTCATTTTCATAACCTACCCTTCCTTCCATCTCCAGTCCTCCATCTACCTTCCCCCCTTCTACATTACACCCTCGTTCCATTTTCACCTCGTCTACTTCCAGTCACTTTCAAAAATGTCTACCAACCAATCAAACATTGACAAACTCATTAGCCAAGCAGCTCTATCATGGAGTGACCTCCACCTTGAACCAGAATTCTAGTGAATTACTTCTCCAACTTAATTCTGATAGGCAAGCTCATATCCTCAAAACCTTTAAACAAAAATACATTTCATGCTACTATTAAAGCTGTTTGGAGTTTTGTATTGGGGCTCATGATGGAAGATATCGAAATCGACACATTCCTCTTCACATTTCCATCCCAGCAAGATAAGGAAAGGGTGCTAGCCAATCACCCATGGAATTTCAAAGGCTTTCGCATGGTCCTCAAGAACTGGCCTCCTGGAATCAACATCCATGAAGTAGAATGCAGAAAAAATAGGGATGGTACTAGGCAACCCCATTGAAGTGGACAGAGCATCAATTTTTGGAGTAGCACAGAGAAGGTTCTTAAGGATGAAGGTAGAAATTAATATTAAAAAACTTCTTCCAAAAGGTTTTGATCTAAGCCACCCGAACAGAGCAGTGAAAAACATCTTGATAAAATACGAAAAGTTGTCTGATTTTTGTTATGGGTGTGGTTGCTTTGGGCACATTGTGCAAGCTTGCCCAATATATGCGGTTTTGCCTGAAGTCTTTCAGTATGGGTTATGGCTAAGAGCAAAAAACTCAACATTTAGGCAAAATGACCAGGCATCGATTGAAGCACATGCACCAATCGATAACAGGAGAAATAAATACACTTTGATGAAGACTAAATACTCTGTCCCATTTGCCAAACAGCAGAGGAAACAACCTCTCATTTATTATTGAATTATCCTTATTCCAGGATCCTATGGAGACAATCACCATGGCCCCTGGATATCACTACCGTAGTGGGGCAAGACATCACCAGTTGGATTCTAGCAATCCTAGACCTTGTCACCAATCTGCACATTGCACAGGATTCTCAAAAATTCCAATTGTTTGTTGTTATAGTAATGGATAGTCTCTGGTTTTCTAGAAACCAAATCATCCAAAATGTACCTATTGATCTTTTTGTATCCAAAGTCATCAAAATATATAGGGGACACTGCAAGGCATGAAAATGGAAAATACTAAGTAGTGGCCTCAAATGGTACCCCTCCATTGGAACATTACTCCATCTCATTTGATGTGGCTGTGAGATCAACAGGAAGCACGACAATTGCAATCTGTAGAGATCATAATAGAACAATTGTGGTCATAGTAACAAAGTTTTCAAGCAACTGCAATTCAAACCAAGGTGAAGCTTTAGCAGCATTCATAGGAGTAAAGGAAGCATGTTCAAAGAACCTCAAGAAGGTAATCATAGAAGGAGACTCTCAGGTGGATATAACAGCCTTGACAACACCACAACAAATTTCAGAATGGATCACAGAAGGAACAATAAGAGATACAAAAATACTGTTACAAAACTTTGAAAGCTAACAAGCAGTAAAGATACATCGTTCTCAGAATTGATACACACATTCTATTGTGCAATGGGCAGCTTCCAATAATTTATATAGTAGCATACCCCTGATTAAAATTCCACCATGTCTCCTGGATATTCACAGTGGCAAAGATCCACCTTCCTAATTTTTTTATTAGCTTGCATGTATATACTCTTTTAGGTTATTTGTACTAAGCACATTTTATTAATGAAGCTTATCTTTTGAGAAAAAAAAAATAGTCATTTTGAGATATAAGTTCATGTTTGACTTAAGCTCTGCAACAGTAATTCCTAAAATCTGCAACGAGAATATTGAATTGGCAAAATAAAATCATTTTGCTGGACACAGTAGCTATTGCTTTTGAAATCAACATCAACGCGTCTTTGATGTTGATCATCTCTAAACTTTTATCCCTTTGAAGCTGAGTTCTTCTTGTACGGCGCTTTGGATTTCGGCCTTGATAACAAATTTAAGAGTTCCAACACCTGTCGGCATACTGAGCTTCAACTTTCCCATAAGTCAATGTCAAAACTGCATTTTAATAACGATTACACAAAGCATATGAAAGAAGTTTATTTATAACGTTTCATTCTATTTTTACATCACAACCAGTGAACTACAAGGTATGCAAGCATTGAAAATTACATACCACTTGCATATCAGTATACTTGCACAAAAAGAATATATAGTATAACCATAACATCTGGTCCATAGAATTGAGAAATCCTCTGTGAAGACCATGGTAGGTAGGTTTTCACTTACCTTTCAAATAGTTTTGATCAAACAACCGAGGGATTTTGAGCGATAGAACAGCAATCCGGAGGCTCCAATTCAATTGACATCGGCTTTATGGATCCTCATCAAGTAATCGGCTTGACTACAAAGATTACTTTTCCCCATGGGGCAAAAGAAATGTTGTTGCCAATCTCATTATCATGTCAAAAGCATGTGACTAATCGGTAAAGAAGGAACTGTCAGTCCAGATTCTCACATTTCCTTTCAGATTTGAATGTGGGTGCAAATGCCCCTAACACTCTCTTGTCTTTCAAATTCAATTCAACCCAAAGGGAGAGGGGAGAAAGAATAAGGAGATTTCTAGTCTCTAGAGGATTAGTGCTTTACATTTTTGACATTATTAAAATCGCACATGGAAAGTGAGTGCGGTTCTCCTCTGTGCCTCATCTAGTAATCCAATGTATGGTGGTAGCATGCATCTAACATTATCCCCAACAAGAGCTCGGCACTAATCCAAATATTCAGTCATTTTGAGCATCTGTAGTATTTGAGCGATGTTTTGTACTAATCTGTCTGGAAAAAAATCCAAATCTGTGCATTATCTGTTACTCACGATATCATCTAAAATGTGAATCGGCCCCATATGACCTAAGTTGCTGAAGAAACAACGGACTAACACGTTCCAGGTAGTGAAGTTGGGGTAGATACCTTCATTGATCATCCTGTGAAGATAAAAATTGGCTTCTTCATTACCTATCCAATTAGAGATCCCCCAAATAAGAGTAGTGTACCCTATTACGTCAGGCTGCCACTCTTCTGCAACACTATTCCTGTCCAAAAGTTGGATGGCAGATTTAACCTTTCCCTCCTTACAGTAAGCATAAATTATTGTGTTATATGTGATGGTATCAGGCTTTATTCCTCCAACCAGCATTTTTCCAAGAAGCTGCAACGTCTCCTGAGGCATACCAGCACTGCAAAATCCATGCAAAATGGTATTACAAGTCACCAAATTCGGCTCAATCTCCTTTTCTTTTATCTCCCTATAAAGTCCAAAAGCCTCTCTGAATCTTTTTGCCTTAAAGAGACCATTCAATAATTCATTATATGTTGTGATGTTGGGAAAACACCCATATCTCTCCATCTGATCAAGCATGTTTAGAGCCCAGTCCAGTCTTCCATTGCCACATAACCCTTTGATAAAAGCGTTGAATGTAACCGTATTTGGAGGACAAGCTTCAGTAGTCATATTCTCTATAAGATAATGAGCTTGGTTAAACATATAATTCCTACAAAGGACATCCACCATGCAGGTATATGCCACAACATTTGGTTGACAACCATGCGTTATCATCTTGTTCCATGTCTCAGATGCACCAATAAAGTTCCCAGCTTTTGCAAAGCCGTCAATGAGAGTGCTATATGTAGTCACATTTGGAGAACAGCCATTTCTCTCCATCTCATTACAAATAGATACGGCTTTACCCATATTTCCACAGGAGCAGAGACCGTGTATTAGAGTGTTGTGCGCAACAACATTGGGCACAAATCCCTCTCGAATCATTCGGCTCCACATTTCAAGTGCTTCACATTGTCTCCTTCCCAAGAGATACCCCTTTATCAATGAAGTAAACGTATATATATTGGGTTTACATCCTCTCCTAAACATCTGGGCAAACACTGCAAGACCCAATCCAACATTCCCCACATCACAAAGAGAACTGATTATCGCTGAGTATGTGATGACATTAGGATCAACCACTTTATCCATCATCTCAACTAACAACTTGAACCCCTCTTCAAACTTGTATTCTCTGCAAAACCCATTTATCAATGCATTATAAACCGACACACAGGGTTCAAACATCACTACGAGCTCCCTCGCTTCCTCCAGCTTACCAACCCTGCACAATGTTGACACTATAGTTGTATAGCTCACTGCATCCGGAGAGCACCCTTTCTTCGACATTTCCTCAAGCAACTTGCGTGCACCATCGACCCTATCATTCTTACACAACGCCTTCAAAAGAATGTTATACGTAAACACATTTGGCTCCATCCCATCTCTCTTCATATTACTATATATCGGATTAATCATCTGAAACCTATTCTCACCAAGCAAAGAATCCAATAAATGATTGTAAATCTTCACCGTTGGCTCACACCCAAATTCCCTTATCCTATAAAACGTCTTCAAGGCTTGCTCTGCCAACCCGGCTCGCCGATAAGCCTTTATAACGCTCACAAACAACTCCTCGGAGCAACCAATTCCGTCCAACTTCATTTGGTGCAATAAATATTGCACGGCATCAGTTTGGTTCTCTTCCCGATCGAGTTTCTCAATCATGGTTTGGTACGTTAATGGGGTGTGCTTGAATGTCCCTGAATTGGCAATGGACCTGAAGTAATTCAAGGCCAAAACAATGTCGCACTCGCGTCTCAATCTGTTTAGGACATCGCTTTCTCTGAGAAGGGACTGTTTCTGTTCATCTAGGGGTTGATGGGGATTGAGAATTGGGTTTGTATTTAGCACAAAGGGGATAGGAGGCTTGTGGACTTTCAACAATAAGGAACGCCCTCCTTTCAAGTACATTATAAAAGAGAACTAAAACCCTAAACCCCAGCTTGCCTCAATCAAGTTCTTGAATTCAAAAAATTTATTTATTTTAAAACAGCGTATAAAAAACCAGAAAAGATACTGTCCCGACTCCTCAAAATGGTTTAGGGTTCAGTCGAGACTCGAAGGCAGGTGGAGTGGTGGACACTGGACACCAGAACGAAGCTGTACGGCTGGAAGCGGAAATTCAGAGTAACAGCTTAACGCCGTTTACCCGGAAAAGGCATGACGGGAGCATTGAATTAATTAGGTAGTGATTTGTGCATCTTCGTATTCATTTTCATATTTGTATAATATTTCTTTAAATTAATTTATATTAAATTAAATATTTTTAAAGTTTTATATAATTATAAACAGTATTTTTTTATTATTCACTTATCAAATATTATTTTATTATTTTATCTCTCTCCTACCCTTTGATCTCTCTCTCAACAGCGTAATAAACAAAGAAACCAAATAAGATCAAACAGAATTGATAATTATTTATTTAAAATTTATAAAAAAAAATTTAGAAAAACAATTAAAAAAATTAAAATTAAAATTTTATTATTATTTGATTCAAATATACATAATCTAACATGAGAGTTTTTCTTGATATAAAAAATTAATATTTAAAAGATATGATTTTATATATGTATGTAGAGAAATCAAGGCTTAGAGCATTGATAATGGCTTATGTATGTATCTTTATATTCATCTTGATATTTATATAATATCTCTCTAAATTGATCTGTATTTGATTAAGCATCTTTAAAATTTTGCATAATTATAAATAGTATTTTTTTAAATTTAAAGAAATATTATTCACTCTTCAAATATTATTTTATTATTTTTTCTCTCTCATATCCATTAAAATCAATTTTATGAAATTTTTATTAAAATGATTTTGATATATGAAACTTTTATTAAGTTGATGATACAAAATATTTTTTAATACGTATAAATATTTATTGATAAAATTGATTATTCTGATATAAATGTTTAGATAAATAAATATGATTTTTTTATCAAATGTTGTTAATTGTAAAATATATAAAAAATAAATAAATAAAAAAATTTTATTATTATTTAATTCAAATATACACATATTTTAAAGATGCAGTTAGAAAAATCAATGGTAGACTGCCAGTGCTCTAACTCATTAAAATTCTAAGAACTTGAGGGTATTAAGGTAATTTCGAGGGTATGAAATTGCAATTTGAAGAGTACAGTATTCCGACGGCAAGTCCTACTGCTCAGAGCACATTTGAGTGCTTTGGTCTCCGATTCCCAGTCAACGTAAAGGTATCTCTTTTTTGTAAAATTTTCTTCTTCGATCATAATTTTCCTTTTCTATTTTTGTAACTACGCCGTATAATCGAAATCTTTATGAATTATTTTGTTTTGGAACAGTTCATTCACGGATCTGATAGTGCTATTCTCTCGTACAGTTTTGTTTTGCTAATTTTTTTTGTTTTTGGGGGGGGGGGGTTGTTTCTGTTGATTTCATTGTCCTTGAGACAAGCTGTCTGAAAGAAGTACTTCGTAAGGCTAAGTAATATGATGGTTTGGATAATAAGTGTTGCTTTTTGGATCATTTTTCGTTCGACTGGATTAATTATGATATGTTTAGAGGATATAGAGTGGGAATTTTGGTGGGATTATAACATTCAGGTGAGGAAATGGGAAGGGGGTCAGCCTAGCGGGGCAATTTTTTTCTTCTAGCGTACAAAAGGGCTAATTGAAGATGGGTTCTTTCTTCATCACCCTCTGGAGAAATTGCATTTCATACTTGTCGGTGGATGTTGAAATCTAATACCATAGGCGTGATGGATCATAATCTGTATGCAGAACTTGTGTTTAGCTGGTTAATTCTCTCGCGTATTAAAACAAAAAGGACCTGGATTATAACTTCCAAAATGATATTAAACCAACATGGTTTTCTTGTTATTCAGTACATGAACAAAACATGATACAACCTAGGTGCATTAATATCTGTTTTATGAAAAGTTGATACTTCTTGACCATAACTTTTTGAGTTATTTGGTTGATTGCCTCATAGACCATTTATTAGTTACTCGAGTGCTGTATTAAGAAGCCACAAAAAATGGTTGACGTTTCAATTATAATCACAATAGCTCATTTATTTGTCTTTCTTTTGTCAGAAATCTAGTATCATATTACAAAGTAGAAGGTATGATGGGACATAATGATTCTAGTGTGGCTGAGAAGAAATCAAGTGATCCCACGAATGACATTCCAAACTTCAATTCTGAGAATCTGCAAAGTAACATGAAAACTATATATTACAGGTTTGTTTTGACAACCTATTAACACATGGAGCCAGTCTAATTGACAACTGCTTTAAATATCAGATAACTGTATAGAGGACACCACTCCTTCAGACCCCATATATTACAAGGGTGTGTGTGTTTTGGTGGGTATATACCATATGTTTTTGTGAGGGAAAGAGAGATACTGTGCATTATTTGGTATTTCTAAGTCAACTAAATCATCAAAAATTCTGGAGGCTTTCATCATGCTGTACTTGTCTTATAGAATTTTTTCTTTTGATAAGTAATAAGATATTTTATTGATCAAAAAGTAGGCATAGCCCAGGTTCACTGGAAGTATACATGTGAATACACCTATTTAGGAACTAGAAACATTTACAAGGAAGTCATGGAAGCTGAGACCATTTAAATCTAAAGCAATGGCCCACATAAATAAAGTCTTCCAAAAAAAACTCCTAAACTCTTCCTAGGAGCGATCATGATCCTCAAAATGTCTATTGTTTCTTTCACACCAAATGCACCAAAGAATACATAAAGGAGCCATCTTCCACACAGCTGCTATCTGTGATGTCTGTCTTATAGAATTTTTAGTGGATTCCTGCAATATCCAATGATTTCACAAATGAATTTTGGTGTATATCAATATACAGAATTGAAGACAGCCCTGAATGATTAAAGAGATGTTAATATACTACATTTTTTGGATTTGGAGCTGTGGGAGGCTATAAAATGCAACAAAATATGAAGGAAAAATAATTGTGAAGTATAATGCTTGTATGTAGAACTTAAACCTTTTTTTTTTTTTTCGCAGCCGGACTTTTCTGTCTATTATTGGTGGGGTCATTGCTGGAATTTCGGGATTCACAAGCTTGACTGGGTTTATCTTTTATTTCCTAGTCATGGCGATCACTTCGGTTGGGTTAATAGCGAAGGCAGGGTTTTCAATTCATTCATACTTCGATAGCTGGAACCGGGTTGTACTTGATGGGTTTTTTAGTGGGCTCATGGTATGTCTCTCTCTCTCTCTCTCTCTCTCTCTCTCTGGTCTAAATTTTCTGACCTGTTTGCATGGGGTAACAATTTGTGAACATCTTTAAATGTGTGTTGAATCTCTCATAGCCTCCTCTAAGCATATAATCTTGCGGGCCTTCTTCTATTTAATGGATTCTCCATTGTTTATTTCCTTTTATCTTTGCAACTTCAAGTGAGTGACAACCTCGCGGTAGTTACTGGAGTTGGTTACAAGTTAATCTGTTGGGGTAAAAACATCTGGCTTGAATTATGCCTTTGAGTTTTAGCTTGTCAGAAAGAGCTCTTGGCATGGGGGCTTGGTAGTAACCGGCTGATCCATTTGAATCATAGAAAATTGATTTTTCTGATTGAAGGAAAATGCTTTTTTTTAGTGCTTGGGATTGTTAAAAAAATGCTTATGATAATTATACTTGGAGCTCTAAAGATTTTTTTGTGAAAAAGTTTTAACAAATGCTTTGCTGAAGGAAGAATGACTTGTCTGGGCTGTCACTAGCAAAGAATTTGGACATATTCTATTCAATTTATGTTTTATCTATCTGATTTATTCATGCTTAACTTGTCAACATTGCAATCTAATTATCTTATTAACATTTTCTACCTTTTCTTTTCTTTGGCAGTCATTCGTGCTATTCTGGACGTATCCTTTCTCTATGTGACACTTATTATGATGTCAAAAATCATGAACGATTAGGATTGTTATTCCATTACATGATAAAGATGTTGAGACTATAAAATAGATCATGGAATACTTTTGTGTGCTTTCTTTTTCTCTCAGACTACCTGATTTTAACATCAAATAATTATGTTTGGCTCAAGCCCGTGGTGCCAAAGGGTAATGATCAAGTCTTTCTTGTGAGCACCCAGCTCATGCCATTTGACATTTTACACAAGAAAAATTATATTTGCAAAGAGTAGATTTTCCCGCAAATCAAATCTTGCCATGTCAGTGGTGGTGTGATGGGTGTCTTAACGTGTTCCAGACTTGCAAATAAGACTCTTTACATAATTATCTGAAAAACTTTTTCTTTTTTGGCCACACCTTGATCGTGAAGGCAGGACCATGGTGCTAAAGGCTGATTCCTTACTGAAACAAGTCTAAGTCCAAATCATGTAATTCTTGTTACTGAATCATTTTTCCAGTAGAAAGTTGATTTCATATCTGCCTACTTTCCTTGACATAAGAAGATTTGCCTATGACATCGTGCACATATTCTGATGGATTTACTGCCGTATCTCAAATCAAATGGAAGTAAAGCTGTGTGGTGTTGCTGCTGAGGCCTGCGATGCTTCTCACTGTGATGCATTTACATTATCCGGAGGTGAGGAAATAGCTTTAATTATTTTGTATAAGCTTTTAAACTATCATGTGATTTACTTTACTCTACATTCCTTCCTCTTGCCTTCATAAATTTCCAGAATTACCATTTGGCTAGAGGGAGATGTATTGGTAGTAATTAATTGTGGGATGGAATCTGATGACCAGGAAATTTTGTATGAAACCTTCTATGAAAATGAGTTGCACCATTAACATTTTTTCAGATAGGGAAAAAAATTCAGAACCTCCGGTGTTTTTTGAGTTTTGACATGACAGACAATATAACTCAAGGGGTTGGCCCAAGTGGTGAAAGCCTTGGCTTTGGGGTTATCACTCCCTTCAAGGTCCAACGTTCAACACCTCATGGATGCAAACAATCATTTGGGCCACACTCTTGATGAAAAGTCAGTGATTTAACCAGTTTCGTGTAAGGAAACTTCTGATGATGCGGTCTACAGGACCGGAATTTACTCTGCAGGGGTGGGTCCGAAGGGTCTTTTGCCTTGGAGAGGTTCCCCGACATAAATAATAATAAATAATAAATAAAGAAGACATGACAGACAATATTGGATTATGAACTTATAGATTTCTCCATGCATCACACATTATTATTAATAATTAATAGTGTAACGTCAATTAACAAAGCCAAATAATTATCACCCAACTTTCTCAACACATTATTTTCTAAAATCCATTTCTAATAGCCATGAAAAGCTGCAGAAGAATCCATTTCTGAACAGATTTCTGTTATGGAGATGAAAACCCTTGCAGGCAAATATTACTCTTATGACTTCTGAGAATTTACATTAAGCCAGCAGTCTTCTGTACCATACTTATATTTGAACGCTCAATACTTATATTTGGCAAGCACTACTATTCTTTACTTTATTATTACTTTTTATCTACTTTTTTACTATTCATTACTTTGCACCTACTTTTTACTACTATTTAATATTTTATTATTATTTTTTCATTACTATTCACAAATATTCTCAACACTTCTCACTACCCAAACGTACCCTGTAATTGTTATGTGAGTTGATTTAATTCAATCTTATAGAACTCATTTATTTACACTTCGCCTTGTCTTGACTGTAAAGGTCTGGCATATAAACAGGGCCATTCCAACTCCAAATCCTAAAATTGAGAGTTGTTCCGACTATATGCTGAAGATAACTCATAATGTTGACAAACTGACTTAAAAGTCGAACTACCTGATCAAAAAAGCGAGTCTTACCAATATTGAAGGGATTTTTTAGGAATACCAAAGACAAGGAGCATAAAATACTTGAGACTGCTATTGCTGCAACCATGTTGTAGATAATGCGCTTGTTGTCTTTACTGGGCACAAATGCATTTTTTAATGTATTCGACAGTTCAAAGAGTCTCTGAGAAATCTGCAGGAACTCAAAAAAATTGGAGCTTTAATTATACCAGTTATTTGCAAGATTTCAAAGTACAAAATCATTTGCTTACTGCGATGTATATGGAAGTAGTGAGCATGAAGTTTAATAATGGGTAGTCAGGGATTAGAGAAATCAACAATCTTGGCTGAGCATCTGGAACACCTGATCTGTAAATTCATTGGGAATCATTATAAGGTACCATTCCATATATAGGTGAATCGATGAATGTCCGTGAAAATGTACATGATGATGTGTACATGTAAAACTTTCCTAGGAAAAGCAAGCAGGATCTCTTGAAGCTATCCTTTAATACTGACAACCTTAGAAAAAAATAGCAAGCATTCACAGTTTTGAAGTTCACTATACCTCAACCAGATATGGGTTTGTGCGATGTAGGTCTCTAGAGTTATATTTCCCAGCCATCTGGCAAACCAAGACAATATCACAAATAAATCCACTTATAATGAGAGGAAAAGCTAGAAGGATCTCTTCGAAGTGACCCAAAATGGGGGCTGCATGATATGACTTCAATGTTAGAAATTTAGAATAAATCAACAACAGATGGATTATATATGCCACTTACGCAAAAAATGTCAAACTGAAGCTGCGTACATGCTGGGTGACATTCCTCAAGCATATGTAGGCCCTGGTAAACAAGAATGAGATGTTGCATCACTAACTTGCAAACCGTACTGTAATACTACAAAATGGCAACGTATTTGAGTTAAGCATACGTTATCGGAATCCACGAGGTATATGGATGGTATTTGTTGTTACTAATCTTGTCTAGCTTGTAAACAGACATGAACCACGCATATCCCACCTAGAAATCCAGAGGAACTGTTTGCATGAGAGATGAACACTCAAAAAACAGGATTTTGCTAACAAAAAACTTATAATACCATTAGAGCTCTCAGAAAACAGGCTTTTGTTAGCCCAAAAAAAAAAGACAAAAAAAGAAAACTACAATACCGCTAGAGATATCAGTGCAAGAGTTGTTTTTATTGATATTCTACGCTTTGCTTCCATCTCTTCCAGCTTCACCAACCACCTTTCAACCTGAAGAATTAATCAGAAAAAAAAAAATGCAACCGATTTTTTTTTTTTTTTCGAGGGAGAGGGCTAAAATAAAAAACTTGCACAAGATTGACTTAGAACTTACAGTTGGATGATAATACGCATATATCATCCCAATTATCCATATGTAGCGATCAAGTCCAGAACGGAAATGCCACTCATGCATATGAGGCAGATGTGATCTAGAAGGATTTGGGTCAGTGTAACCTGGAATGATTCAAGGACTTTTTCAGTGTTACCTGCAATGTTGTTGTAGGGAAATATGAAGTCTCAAAGTAGTTACGAACCAAGAAGGATTGTAAGTGGGCTCCAAACCAAATCAAACACTCCAGGTACTTCCCATACTACGATAACTAGCAAGAAGCAAGAAACGATTTTCACAGCGATTACCAGCCCAATCTCATTATACTTGTTCAGAAAACCAAGTACCCCATATATCATGTGATGATGGAATCGAGTTTCACCGCATTTTACAGCAGTTGCTTAATTCTTTAATGTTAAACCTGAGGCCAAACCAAGCCAAGAATACCCTTTTACGTTTTGCATGGTCAAAGCTTTCACCATTTATAAATTTCAATATCTTAAGAAATAACTTTTAATAAATATATACCTCATGTGAAAGAGCCGACTGACCTGCATCCAGCCTTTCCACTCTTCTGTTTGATGCCTGTTTAAATAAAGTATGGATTTCCCTGTGAATGGTGACTTTTCATGATGTATCTTGAAAGAAGGTATTCCCCAAGCTATGATGAGAAGGAAGTAGAGAAACAAGAAGAGATCCCGGCTGTAACTCTGCAAGTACAGATGATAATCAAGAAGGAAATCCATCAGCAACCAAAAAATTTATAGTTCAAAGAAAAATAAAATATAGATGCAATCCATTTATCAAACATCCAGTCCACAATTTAGTGAACTTTTCAAAAGTAAAATATGCAAATTTGAACTTTTGGTTGAAAATATGTTGTATAAGAGTTTGTTATAAATAAAGAAAGAAAATACTTGAAAGTTCCAATTAGTTTTGTGAAAATAATATCCTGAACGATTGAATTTTAAATGTAATGCAGTCTGCAGATGAAGAAAGTTCTTTAACTGTATGAGGAAACCAAAAGTGATTGAAGTGTACATACTAATATTGAAAAATGCTATTATGGCTGAATATAGTGTAAACCACATGTGATCCCCCTATACAAGCCATAAGGTATGCATATAACATGATAAAAGCACCTTTGTTGCCGAGTCAAAGAAATCCGTACGGTCACACAAGTAAAAATATCCTATAAGAAGACCAAATTCAGACCTGCAACAGAAAATGGAAGAAAGAAGTATGCCACGATTATCCACTGGAAGAATCTATTTCTCAATTTTAATCAAGAAAGTGATGCACTCACATAGCTCTAAGCATCAATCGGTTTCCAATCAAGAAAGACCCATCCATGGAAAGGAACCTGAAAGGAATCATACAGTGAGGCATGTGGCATTATATCCTTAAGCAAGCACAAATTGATTAGTTGAAAATTAACTAATGCAGGACAGTCTTTAAACCTGATAATAGGAGATCTAGTTGGACTTGGATATTTAGAACAGGCTGACTGGATACCTCCCCCCTTGTTATCTTCCTTAAATGTGCGGTTCCCTGCTTCAGCCAAATTCACATCCAATTGCCTGCTAGTAGAAAGAAAAACTTGAGTGAACACAGATTTAATAAAAGAAACGGAAAGAAAAACCTTAATTCTTCTTTCCTTTTTTTTTTTCCCCCTTGTCAACGAAAGACAATATTGCAATTAAGATTTGCAAGATATATGAGCGTGAGCCAATAAAGCAAGACCAAACTTTGAACAACAATGTGCATAACACAATTTGCTATGCAGGAACCTTTTTAAGCTATTTTATAAGTTTGGTGTTTGAATTTCTTGGAACCATAAATGGCATACACACACACACACACACACACCACACATTCCCATATCTCCAACAAGAAAAAAGATTCTCCAACTCACGCATTGGCAGAGACTAAATACTTCTTGTATTTCAACAACTCGGAATAGATCCAAGCTGCAAATATGGGTATGATTCCGAGCAAAACCGCCACCTGAAATTAGTAAAAACAGCCAAGATACGCATGATAAAGAAGCAACATAAGCTGCAAGCATTTTCCATCGGAAACAAACACAGCCTAAGAACGCAGGACCAAAAGTGAAATCCATAACGTCACCATAACAATGTACGACATGAAGCATTTTATCATCATCGACCACTCGAGCGATCGAATACGAGAGCAATATCTGAAAGCACAGAAAAGTGCAAAACAAACGCGTACCTGTGCAGGAGTTATAGGACCACCGATCAGCATCTTCGCGACGATGGAAACCAAACGAGAAGTCTTAGTTGGAGACAAGTTCAAAGGGATTTGGACCAGGTAGGAAAGCAGAGAATTAATAAGAGTGGGAACCACCAATGTGAGAGCGGTTACTTCTGAAATCGACGTTTCTTCAAATTGACAACACTCCCTTTGCATATCAAGAATGATAACACTACTGAAAACGATTTAGATTTTAATTTCGATACGATAGGAACCTAGTTCTATCTGCAACTTCTTCAACTCATTCCTTTAATTTCTACATTTATGATCCTTGCAAAAACAATAGTTTGATCAGTGGATGATCCTGATCTTGTGTGTGTAAATTTCCGTAAGTAACTGAATCCACTAACCTTCTACATTTTCACTTTATTATTTCAGTTGCCCATCAAATAAGAATTAATTTCATAACCTATAACTCATTCATCCTCAATAAATATGTGGCTTTGAATAAATGTTTTAAGAACTTCCCCACGAATCTGTTACAAGTTCAGTGTTTTTTTTTAATTGTTCCTCTAAGGATGGGCATAGTCTTCCAACGCCATCACCTGAAAGTTCGAGTCTTTGTGAGCAAGAAACGAGTGAAACTTCACAAGATGTATATGTTGAAGAAAATGAGCATGAAGTAAAGACCTCATGGCCACGAGGTGAGTCCTTTTTGGTTGGGAAGGAGTTGTAGGCATTTCTCATTGGATTGGCTTCAAAGTTAAATCAGTAGGAATTTGCTATGAGTCCGGCAAATTGCTTATGTTGGTTCAAATATTTGGAATTCTCTTCTATCAAACTAATTTCTAGAGGTAGTACACTATTCATTCGTAAATCACTTTTTATATTGTATTTCTCTCTTTTTTAATATTAGTATTTATCTCTTTTAATGACAGGTGAAAAATATAATTAGAATACAATTACAAATTTATATATAATATTATAAATAGTAAAATATGATAAAATAAAATAAATTTATAATTAAAAAAATTAAAAAAATTTCAAAATTATTAATTACTCATTACTATATAATGAATAAATGGATAATTCAATTTGGAAATTTGATGTGAATAGTCAAAATTAAATTCATCTTATATTATTTTATTGTCATATAATGAAAAAATGGCTATTCCAATGTGGAGATTTATAAAAATGGAATAGTTAAAAGTTAAATTCATCTTATATTCATAAAAAATGTACTTTAATTTAATCATTCCAATGAGAGTGCTCTTATAGCATAGAATTTGTACCTCTGTCAGCAAAACTGGAGTTTAAAATTAGAGAGAGTCGATGCGCAGGAAAATGATTACGAAGCAGAACCTCAACCAAAACGTGAGATTTCATTTTTAATTTGAAAAATATAAGCCTTTCTTACCCTTTGCTAATTCTTGCAAGTCTGGTTTGACAGCAATAAGTAATAAAAATAAAATCTAGGCCGGCCCTCGTTTAGAGGGAGAGAATCTCCTTCTCTCTAGAAATTACTGTCAAATTAAAGAATAAATATAGATAGAAGTTATTATTAGGAGCATCCATTTTATACACATGATGTGGCATCATCTAAACTACATATCTCTTCAAGTGAGTGTTGGGAACAATCAACTAAAAGTAACCACGCAATGAGTGTAAAGTGCGCACTGCTATAGTGGCTTCTCTCTAGCATTACTCGAAGACCAATCTACTGCTCTTCGACGTCTGACGACCACCACGCGCCTTACCACAAGTGTGATAAGACCCCATCAAAAACCGTCCTAGGACATAGTCCTAAGCATGCATCGGTAGTCGAGAGCGGTCTACTTTTGGAGACAAGCCTATCCTTGGAGGACTTCTCTAGGGGTCTAGTGCATACACTAGGAAGATTGCAAGAATGGCACGGGTCAATTAGAACGTGGCTCACATTTTCCCACTTGCCCATGCCATGGGCCAGCTAAGGCCACCAAGGGCCAATGCCATGGGCCCCACGCCACTATCACTTATTTATTTATTTTATTTATCAATGAACCAATTAGGATTTTTACTTTGTAAGCTCTATAAATAGGACCTTTAAGCATTTAGTTTATATCTTTTGAACCTTTGGCAAATTCCCTAAGTGGGTATACTTGTTTTTGAGATTGCTCTTTCGGTGCTAGGCACTTGGGCTACTTGGGTGCAATTCATGAATCTCTAGTAGACAATCATCACCTTGCAATTCGTAAATATGTGTGATTCAACTTATTTTGTTCTTGCAACTTGGTGCAATTCGTGAATCCAAATTGTGTTATCTTTGTTATTTTCAAGTTTATCAATCTATGAGATTTATTTCAACTATTGTGCAATCCGTAAATCAATAGTTGAAGTATTATCTTGTTCATCCATTATCTTCATTGTTCTTATTTTTCATCTTGTTCATCTACACTTTCTTGCATATTTAAATATTCATATAAACCAAAAAGAGTCTTTATATTCTTTTGTTGAGTCCATTTATCTTTGTGCATTCTTGACTTGGTAGTGAAATTGTTCATCATTGTATTCTTGAATGTTCATTCGTGTTCGTCCATATTATTCATCCATATATTTCCTTGCACTCATTTGATTCACCCAAACACTAAGTCTTGCCCACTATAGTGTTTGCCCTAGTCCACTTTTCATAAATTACCTAACCACCCCTCCATAAAACCCTAACCATATTTTCCACTTACCATACTCGGCCACAACCTTATCCCACATACACAACTCGACCAACCCTAATGTTGCCCTACTTTCCATAATAGTTCACTTGCCATAATTGGCCTTCATCCCTCAAATACATTGCCCTAGCCGTAAATCATATTAGCATTTAGCCATACTTGGTTTGCACTTAAATCTTTCCATATCTATAAAACCATAGCCACCTACCTCAAATCCCTCTATGGTAATTCTTTCCTTTTAGGAGTCTTACCTCCATCCACACAAATCCTAACCGTCCATCAAGAGACCTCTTTGGCAACTTCCTTAATTCGAGGAAAGTTGACTCATCTCATGCCAATCCCTTGATTCTAGGAACTTTCCTAGAATCACTCAATTCCTCTAATCACTCATCCAATTCCTTAATTATTTCAACTCCTTCCATAGACCTCTTGCAATATTCAAAGCGAAGTCATATCTTTCTTATCTTATCCTATCCAATCCCTAAAGTCAATGAGCAACCCTTGATTAATTCAAATTCCATCTCATCTACCATATACAATCCCTCAAATCTCTCATTTTCTACAATCATTCAAGTAAACCAAAGATTCCAATCCTATCTTGCCATATTCAAATTTCATCTTCCATCTCCTAATCCCTAAAGTCAAGGAGCAACCCTAGACTCATTCAAACATTTTTCAAACACTAGCATCTCATCCAAGACTCTAACCCTAGTTCATCTCTTCCCAATCTCGAAATCGTCATTGGCCATCACACAAAATTATAGCTACACTTCACCATACCAACCCTAATCATCTTCCAAGTGGCCCCAACATCAAAAACAACCTTCAAGCCATTCTGCTTAGCATCAAACACATTTATTCATCCCTTAGAATACCCAAACTCATCATCATCTCCATCATTTTATCACTCAAACACTATCTCATTGTTAAAGGCCAAGCAAGTTGGCAATGTCACTCGATCATGATCCTCACCAAAGCAAACTCGTGGTCTTTAGTGTTAGGGAAAATATCAGAGTCCCTAACAAAATGTCCCGAGGCGTCGATCCTTTAGACGGGCGAAGTATTTCGCCAAACGGAACTATGCATGATCCACACGCATGGTCAACAAAGTGGGCCAGTGAAATCCACGCGCCACTGCTAAAGGTGCTCTTTTGCAGCCACGAGCAGTTTTTCTGGGTCCAAGGCCACCGGTTACTTTAGACCTGACTAACCGTCATACTCCTAGGGTGGTGCGTGGTTCTCACGCCATCACAGTCATTTTATTTTTAATTTTTCCTCTAATATTGAAAATACGGATCTATATCTTTTCAAGATATAATTCGCTTTTTTCCAATATATCTTTAATTTCTATTACGTCTTTTGTTTTAGAAAAAAAAAAAAAAAAAAGAACAAATCATCTCTTGGACTTCTGTCCATAGAGTATGTCCTCTACTCCGTCTTAGACAGAGTATGAGGTTTGTTAACTATATCTTAGATAGAATTGTGTTGTCTCTCAGGTGGTCTGAGAGAGGTTTGCAACCGTGACTAGATCATGTTAGTCACAATTGTGTACTGGGAAGTCATTATTGTTGTAGTTGGCTTGTAATGAATGTTTCAGGTCAAAGTCGTAATGTCCATTATTAATTAATGAAGTTTATTTTATAAAAAAAAAAAAGTAATAAAAATAAAAATGATAAATAATTTATGCAATTGGCAAGTATTTTTCATTAAATAATGATACATTTACACCTATTTTACTAATATTTTATTACCTAGTTGTTTTTTTCCCTTGTACTCTTTGAAATATAGATTAAAAAGCTCAGAACATGACCTTCTTGTATAATTTAAAAGAAAATAAATTCAATCAACTAATACAATCATATAATTTAATTAAAAATAAATTCAATTTTATAAAAATAAATTTTCTTTTACTCTGAGTCAATTTTTATAAAATTAAATTTATTTTTAATTAATTTACATAATTAAGTTGTTTTATTGAATTTATTTTCTTCTAAATTATGCAAGAATGTCGTGTTTTGAAATTTTTAATCTAAATTCAAATAACAAAACGATAAAAAATAAAATTAGGTAGTAAAACAGTAACAAAGGATGATGCGTAAGCGTACTATTACTTTTTTTTTTTTTTTTTTTCATTTCTTTTGAGAAGAGTTCGAGTCACATAGAATAACAATTTTTTTCACGTTGAGCTCTACTTTTTTTCCAAAACTTAAACATCAATTTTTATATTTTTAATATTGTGGAACCCACTTCAATTACGTGGAAAATGCAAGCTTCTAAATAGATTTCTCTTAATATTAATACTTCTTTTGTCATCAGATTAATAACCACATGGCTGCAGTAATTGGTGAATCCATGTTGCCAAACCCCCAAAAGGAAATTTGGTACTTCGATTCGATTACTGTCCTAGGAACAGACATAGAATTACATGACTATCAAACGATCTCAGGTACAATTAATCTATCGGATACGGATCTGAATTTATAAACTTAAATTGTGCTCCGCATCATTTTACTATAGCTGTAACAATTAAGGCAATGAAAAAACACAACCCTTTGTTTGGAGTTTATATCTATCCATTACCCAACTTCTACGATACAAAATATGTCCAAAAAACCTGCTTTTCCCTCAATAAGGACGTGCCAAGCAGCAGAAGATTCCATATTCCAATTGGTTTTTGGCAGCAGAATGGTACTCTTCTGCTCGGAGAACTTCTACAGAAGCCAATCGCCTTCTGTATTATATTTACGTATTCAAATGCTCAAACCTGTGAATTATACAAGTACCAGCAAAATCTCTCATTAAAGATAGCAAATCATCAATGAAACTAGAACTGATAAACACTGATCGCAGGGTTCAAACTGAATATATGAGCATAAAGTATACTCCAGGTAATTCAGCTGGAGGCACTAGCCCACCAGAAATGGTGATGCACTTGATCTTTGACTACTAGGATGAAGACAAGCACAAGCCCATTGATGCTGGCTCAAATCATGGGGGTTCTATTTTTTTGTCGCCAGTGACTGCTGTCCACCTAATTCATAGAGTGGTGGACAGCAGACGGGCATGAAAAGGATATCAAACTGACACGGAAGTAAATTCTTGAATAAAAAGAGGAGCAAGTCTTACCAAAAACTGAGGGACTTTCAGGAATACAAAAGACAAAAAGTATAAAACACTTGAGACTGCTACTGCTGTAACCATGTTGTGGACAAGGCGCTTGCTGTCTTTACTGGGCACAAACGCCGTTTTCAATGTATTTGTCAGTTCAAAGAGTCTGTAAGAAATCTGCAAGAAAGCAAAAAGTTGCGGCATCAGTCGTACCAGATATTTTCATGATCTCAAAGTTGTAACATATTTTACTTACCGCAACGTATATGGAAGTAGTGAGCATAAAATTCAACATTGGATAGTTTGGGATCAGAGAAAGCAACAATTTTGGCTGACCATCTGGAACACCGGACCTGCAAGTTCAATGGGAATCATTGTTCGATAGTGTTCTATACTCATGTGAATGGATAATTGTCTGCACAATTTGTACTTATTCACATACGTATAAACATGTCAGATGTACTACAGTTTCATCACGTGGCAGACACAAAATAAAGCTTCACCAAGATGATTTATGCTTTCTTTCAAATTCAGAAATTAAAGTGAGAAGCATGAACTTCTGACATTCATATCTGTTGTGGGCTAGCACCTAATAGTTTGAAAGTATGCATTAACCATTATCTGATAATAACAGCAGCAGCTATCCTTTTATACTAATCAAAGCTTAAAAGTAGGCATTCACTGTTATGAGCTTTGGCATACCTTAACCAGATATGTATTTGTGAGATGTAGGTCTCTAAAGTTACCTTCCCAAGCCATCTGGAAAACCAAAGACGATATCACAAATATTAGTCAGAGATAAATGAATTCAAAATGAGAGGAAAAGCTGGTAGGATCTCTTTAGACTTGCAGAAATGGCAGCAAGTGATAGGACTTCTATACTATAGTTGATCAACAACTTATGGGTTAAAATAAAGATCACTTACGCAAAAAGTGTCAAACTGTAGCTACGAAAATGCTGGGTGACATTCCGCAAACATATGTACACCCTGATCAAGAAGAACAAAATCATACATCACAAACTAGCAAAACGTTTTGAATATTATAAACTGACAACATATTGAACTAACATATGCATACGTTATTGGAATCCATGAGGTATATGGATGGTATTTGTTGTAAGCAATCTTGTCTAGCTTGTAGATATACTCGAACCAGAGATATCCTGCCTAGAAATCCAAACTGGTTAAATGAGAGTCAAACACGATGTATGATTTCTGTTAATACCAAATTATAATACCGTTAAAGATATCAGAGCAACGGCTGTTTTTATTGATATTCTGCACTTTGCTTCTGTTTCTTCCAGCTTCTCCATCCACCTTTCAACCTATAATAATTCATGTCAAATTAGTAGTCATTAACTCAAAATAAAGGCAAAACATGACAACTATTTAAAGCTCATTTTGTTAAAAACAAAAGGAAAATGTAAATTTTCTATTGGAGGAGGGGAGGGAAGGGAAGAAATAAGAAAGTTGCACAAGATTGCATTAGAACTCACTGTTGGATGATAATAAGCATATATCATCCCAATTATCCATATGTAGCGATCAAGGCCTGAACGAAAATGCCACTCATGCAAGCGGGGCAGGTGAGATTTTGAGGGGTTTGGGTCAGTGTAACCTGCAATGATTTAGGACTCTGGGTCAGTGCATAGTTCTTCCAGGTAATATGAAGCTCTGGCCAGTTACTAACCAAGAAGGAATGTCAGTGGGCTCCAAACCAATTCAAACACTCGAGGCACTTCCCATATTAGGATAACTAGCAAGAAGCAAGCCATGATTTTTAAAGCAATGACCGACCCAATCTCATTGTATTGGTTCAGAATAACAAGCGCTCCATAAACCATCAGAGTGAAAAGGGTGTGCATGGGGCAAATGTAGTATAGCATGTAACTGTTGTTGAGGACAATGCAGATGAAAAATACCAAAAAATTAAGCCTCCACATCATCTGCTCAAAAAATAAAGGTTATTACAAATGAAAGCAAATTAATTTGTATGAAAGCTCAGAGAAGCAACCTTTGGCTTTTGAGTGACTGCAAACCTGGGCAAATCTTGCAAGGCTGAAATCTTTGCGGACATAATAATATGAAAAGTTCCCAAATCCAGTCATCCACACATATGCAGCAATGAAAACTCGGATGGCATTATAGATTTCTGTTGCCGCGAAGTAATGGTACATCAGAAAAAGCACCTGCAAGATAGAAGAGAAAATTTGGACCACCAATAACAAGGCAGCAATAAGAACATACAATTGCATGAAGCCTAAACAGAACAATAGAAAGAGTTTAATGCACTTAAGTCCATATGTATTGTTTATGTTATGGACTTTGACAGTATGTGTGCTTCACTGTTTATTGCAACACTTGCTAAATGATTTTATGTAGGAGATGCCCAAATCAGCAGGCCAAGAAGTCTTGCATGATCAGATCTTGTACCCTTTAAATGAGCATATTTTGAGAGAGAGAACTTTTCAGCAAATAGTTACATCATTTAAAAGAGCCGACTAACCTGCATCCAACCTTTCCACTCTTCAGTTTGATGCCTATTTAAATACAGTATGGATTTCCCTGAAAATGGTGACTTATCATGGTGGATCTTGAAAGAAGTTATTGCCGAAACTATGATGAGAAGGAAGTAGAGAAATATGAAGAGATCCCGATTGTAACTCTGCACAAACAGATGATAGTCAAGAAGAAAAACTCCATCAGCAGCCAAAAAAGATATAACTCAAGAGATAAATACTCAATATAGATGAGTCCTTTCAATAAACTTTTCAAAAGTCAAATATGCAGGTTTTCGCTTTTGGTTGTGGATGTACCATATTAGAGTTCATTATTAACTGAAACAAACACCAAAACTTCCCAAATAATTTCATAAAATAGTCAACTTTATTTCGGTTGATATGTGATTGCAGTAGCACTTACTATGATAAATGTTTCTTGAGCCACATACTTCACTAAATGCTAATGAACCCCTAAATAAGGAATGAAATATATAAAGCAACATAATGAAGTCATGAACAGAACCTTTGTTGCTGAGTCAAAGAAATCAGTACGGTCGCACAAGTAAAAATACATCATAAGAAGACCAAATTCAGATCTGTAAGAAAGAAAAAGATAGAAGATCGAGAGAAAGTCAAGATTCGATCCACTCAAAGAAAGTATTTCTAAATTGCTGTCAAGGGAGTAACTCACTCACATGGCTCGAAGTATCAATCGATTTTCAATTAAGAAAGGCTCATCCATCAAGAAGAACCTAAAAGGGTATCATAAAACGATGCATGTAAGCTTATATGCTCAAGCAAACATAGATTGATAATAAGTTGAATACTCAAAAGAATCCAAGACCATCTTTAGAAACCTGAAAATTGGAGATGTAGCAGGCGAACTTCGAGATTTAGGAGAGGCTGATTGGAGACCTCCCCCCTCTAACAGAACAGCTCTGTCATCTTCCTTAACTGTGCCATTCCCCAATTCGACCAAATTCACATCTGAGAGCCTACTAGTAGACAGAATATATCAAATTTTATTAACATAGTAAATATTTATCCTCTCTTTAAACAAAAGAAAACATCATGCACCAGAAAAAATTGTCGTCTAATGACTCTTTACCTTAATTCTAACAATTTGATCTTTCATATCTTTCATTCTTAATGGAAGATACAAAAAGCTCCAACAAGAGTTGGCACGAATGCATATATAAATATATATATATATATATTTCTTACATATAATTATTCACGAAATAACCGTGAAAATAGAACTAATATTCACAGAACATATGAGCATAAGGCGCAAAAGAGCAGAGTAGGATGAACACGTGCATTACGTACAAGATCAATGTACCACACAATAAGTCTATGACTTCAAGAAGTTCAACATCACACTTACAAAAAGAACTTTACAACTTTCTGCATAGAAAATGTATGCTGCATATTTGACTATAATCATGAACAACAAGATTCCTATAATCAAAAGAATTATCCAACTCACAGTTTGGCATCTACTGAACTTTTCCTGTACTCCAAGAACTCAGAATATATCCAAGCTGCAATTACAGGTATGATTCCAAGCAAAAACGACACCTGAAATCAATAAACGACACAGCATAAACCACCATTACCAGTAATAGCTTCAAAGCCATTGCTATTTATTTTTTTATTTTTTTATTTTTATGAAAGATGCCTTCATTATAGCATTGAAAGAACAAACAGAGTTACAATCACAAGATTGATTCTACAATATGTTCAGCATATTATCTAGAGTATCAAAAAGCATTGCTCAGTAGCTACCGCTCAAGCACTCAAAAAACCAGAGCAAGATCCGAAATCAAACAAGAACCTCAAAACGCGTCGTACCTGTCCAGGAGTTATCGGACCAACGATCACCATTTTCGAAACAAAAACCAAAGGAAGCCTCGGTTCAAGCGAAATTCACGGGGATTTGGAGCAGACAAGCAGACAATCGACAAGCATTTCACTGAAACCGCGGATTATGGCGCTCCGGAACCAGATCTGAAAGGAATTTGAAGGGGGGGAGAGAGAGAGACTTGGGGGATGTGGGGGGGGGTGTTACTATCGTATAAATCAGTGGAAAACAGAAAGGAGTCGGAAAAGGTAAAAGACGGGTTGGGCTACCAGAGGGAGACGTTAGAGAGGGTGATGTTCCAAACCATTGATCTGTGTAATTACTAATTAGTTGGTAAAAGCCACCGTTTCTCCAAACTAACGAAGTCTATTACTATATTTATTATATACTAAAACCGGATTAATACTCCCTTTAATATAAAAAATTTAAAAAATAATAATAATAATTTAATACTCTTCATTTCTCCACTCGAATCCAATTCGATACAAAAGAGCCACGACTTTGCATATTTTATCCTGTTAGACTGTAATTTAATTCAGTTTAATTTTAAATTAAATTTAATATTTAAATATTTAATTTTCAAATTATTAAATTTAACTTAAAATCTTTTTATATATAAGACTTACAATTTTTTTCAACTCAACACTTCTTTACACAAAAGACTCATAACCTTTTTTAAATTCTCATAAATATATTTAAACTCATTTTAACATTCAAATATATTTATATTCATATTAAATGGACTCCCATAAAATTTGTTCTATCATCTCAACTTATTATTATTTATAAATAATTTAATTCATCTCAACTTAACTTAACATCCAAATGCATTAAATTGATCTTAGAAGATTTAATTTTAAACTATTTAATTTGGACGTAAAATAAAATTAGAGAATTTATGAAAAATATATTTCATTTTTTTAAAAAAAAAAATGCATTTATTAGTCCTATTGTGCTGAGGACAGAGCAGGGTACAAAGTGCGTTTGGACCTAATCCATTAGGGAATAATTAATGTCTGGAACCAAAATCAAAATTCTTCATCTAAGTCTTAAGCAATAATCATGGCAAGACGATAATCGTTCCTTGGTCAATAAGTATTTAAAAATAAAAAATTGTTTTTTTATTTACTGATATATTAATATAAAAGACTTAGCATATCAATATATAGAAATATTAATTATTTTATAAGTAAATAAATTTTATGCATATTAAATTATCTATAGAGATGAGAATTGCATAATTTTTCTTCTTATTTTGAAAGAAAATGCTCGCAAAGATAGATAGAAGAAATTTGTGTTGGTGATGGGTCGGTAGTACAATAAATTAATTAATTAATTAATTAATGCCACCGTCAAAGTGCCAGCAGTGAATTTATTGTCGGCAAGGTTTTGTGCATACGTGTCATTATCGTTGGCATTTTACGTTTAATTGACCAATTATCACATATTACAGCTTTGAAAGTACTTCTCTATCCCTCTCTGTATATGATGCGAAAGTGAAACTCCATCCCCGTTCTCTCTCTCTCACCCAATTCGATATATTCTTATGCAACCAAAAAGTAACAGACTGGACAGATATAATATATATATATATATATCTCTTGAGTAAATACTTATTTAATGATTAAATAAATATTTTTTTTTCTAAATAAATAAATTACTGATTTTTTTATTTTTTTATTTATTTAAATCATTATATCATGTGCATACCTGAACTATCATACTCGAAACCGTTCTCTAATGTGTGTGTATCACCCTTCAGTACTTCTTGTTTATGGAAAAAAAATAATTTTTTGTCTTTTTCAAGCAATATCTGTTGGTTTTTCATCATAGAAATGATTAAAATATTTGATATAAAGTGAAAAATAATGTGAACCATTACCATTGTTCAATGTATCGGTTCGGTTATCTAGATTTTGTGTCTTGGTACTTGAACCAATGTATGCCTCTTAGGGATATGAGCCTTAACCGCTTCTCAACCAAACAAAGGGTTGTGTCCTTTGGTGAATTAGAAACATTTTCAATGTATTCTCTAATATTTGAAAAGTTGTGACTTCTCAAAAGTGTTCATTCATTTAAGTTGTGACTTTTCACAAACACCATTTCATTTAAGTGATGTGACTTTTCACATGTACCATTTCATTTAATTAAGTTGTGACTTTTCACAAGTACCATTTCATTTATGTGATGTTACTCTTCACATGTACCATTTCATTTAAGTGATGTGACTCTTCACATGTACCATTTCATTTAAATAAGTTGTGACTTTTCATAAGTACCCTTTCATTCTCTATAAATAGGGAACCCCACCCACAAATTCATAAACTCAAAATTCTCTACAAAATTTAGAGAAACACCTCCTTCTTCTCTTTGTCTTTCTGTCTTTGGGCTTTGGCTATTTTATATCGGGTTCGAGGATCTCCTTTTGTGTGCACCGACGATGAGATTAACAGGAACCAATGTTGTTGTATCTTGGGAGTAGACTGTCAAGAAACCTAGTGCATGTTTAATATTGGAGGCGGCGGAATCTACTCTAAGGAAAGCGTCTATCACAACGTGCCTCAACACCGGGTTCTCTCTTTCAAATTTGTTCTTGTTATTTTACATATTCTCTAGTTTACAAAGCATTTCAGAATATTTCCCAACAATCTTAGAGTAGAGAATTCTCTTTGTTAAACTAGAGATGTGTTTTAATTGATTGGTTGCCACCATGACTTCAAACGAACCTATTGCACCCGAGAAATTTGGAGGAATCAATTTTAAACATTGGCAAGAAAATATGAAAATCTTTCTTACAATGCTTGGATTATATTTTGTTATTGAGAATGATCCTCCTTCTGATGATTTACATGAGCCTGCACGTACTATTGAATTGCAAACATATGCAGAAAAAGATAATTTGTGTAGATGTAGGATTTTAAATCATTTAAGTGATACACTTTTTTATGTTTATCTACACATTAAATCTGCCAAAGATATTTGGAATGCTCTTGATAAGAAATATGGTGTACAAGATGCCGGAATGGATAAGTACACCGCAAGCCAATTTCTTGATTTCAAGATGGATGATTCCAAATCTGTGGTAGAGCAAGCCCATGAGTTAACTATTCTTTACCATGAATTGGGCCAACGGGGAATGGGTATTACCGAGAGTTGCTTGTACAATAGACAAGTTGCCTCCTTCACGGAAGAATTTTGGCCTATCTCTTAAACATAAGACTGAAGATATGACCATGGAAACTTTGATCTCTGCCATTAGGATCCAAGAACAACACTTGGAAAATGATCTCATCCCACCATTGGTTTCTGATTTTCAGTCTAAAGCAAATATTGTAGAAGGCCATAAAACTCATAAGAACCCACTACATCAGAAATCCAAATTCAATAAGGGTAAAACTAATTATGGGAATAATTTGAAACCAAAATCTTATATTAACAAAGATGATAAAAGACCCATTTGTTTTAACTGTAACAAACCGGGTCATTTGGCCAAAAATTGTCGCTATAAGAAGAGGAAATATCAAGGCAATGAACAACCAAGATCGCCTAACCCACAGGCTCATATGGTGCTTTCCAGGACCGACTCTGTTGGAACCGATGAACGGTATGTAACCATAAGTCCCCAAGTTTATCTGGCTTGTAGTGCTACTAATTGGATATTAGACACAGGAGTCAATGTACATGTCACTTCTAACCGCAAAATTTTTTTAACATATCAGGATACAAGCGGCATGAAAGTGACGATGGGTAACTCCACCTCTGCACAAGTATTTGGAGTAGGAAAAATTGTACTCAAATTAACATCTGGAAATACTCTTCCTTTAGAAGAAGTATTTTACGTACCAGAGGCGAGGAGAAACCTAATTAGTGGATCTTTACTCAATGGGGCAGGCTACACATTATTATTTCAATCCAATAAAGTTATTGTAACTAAATATGGGTCATTTGTGGGGAAAGGCTATGTGAGTGGTGGTTTGTTGTAATAAATATTCAAAATAATGTAGTAGACAAATTTAATTCTAATAATAAATTTGTATTTTCTACATGTTCCTCTTCAATATGGCATGCTAGATTAGGCCATGTTAATTATCATAATGTCAAAAGAATGATGGATTTAGAGATTATTCCTAAAGTTCCTGTTGATTTGGATGAAAAATGTTTAATTTGTGTTCAATCAAAACAGCCTAGAAAGCCATTTAAATCTATTATAAGAAACTCATCGCTACTTGAATTAATTCATAGTGATGGTTGTTATTTAAATGGTGTCTCCTCTAAAGGTGGTAATAAATACTTCATTACTTTTATAGATGATATGTCTAAATTTTGTTATGTTTACTTAATGAAAACAAAAGATGAATCATTTAGTAAATTTGTCATCTATAAAACTGAAGTTGAAAACCAGTTGGAGAGAAAAATTAAAATTATCAGGTCTGATAGAGGAGGTGAATACTCCTCTAATCAATTAGCTCAATACTGTGAGGAGAATGATATTATACATGAGGAAACTACTCCATATTCTCCTCAATCCAATGGTGTTTCTGAAAGAAAAAATAGAACCTTGATGGATATGGTCAAATGCATGCTCTCTAGTTCCGGCCTACCTGAGCAATGGTGGGGGGAAGCAATACTTGCATCTTGTTTTATCTTGAACAAGGTACCATTTAAGGGATCTGACAAGACACCGTATGAACTCTAGAAGGGTAGAATATCCAATATTAATTTCTTTAGAGTTTGAGGTTGTCTTGCAAAGGTTAATGTTCCAAAAATTAAGAAAAGAAAATTAGGTCCCAACACAATAGATGCAGTATTCATTGGGTATGCTAGACATAGTTCTGCATATAGGTTTTTGATAATCAAATCAGAAGTCCAAGGTATTGATCCCAACATCATCATGGAGTCTAGAGATGCAACATTTTTTGAAGATCTATTTCCTTTCAAAAATAAATTAGAAAGATCTTTACCTACAGTAAGTTTTCCTTCCACCAGTAGTCAACCTACCATTATAAATAATCCTGATAGTGTATCTGGATTAGAAAATGAACTTGGAAGAGGAAAACGAGTTAGAAAGGAAAAGGATTTTGGACATGACTTTTATACTTATTCTATGGAGGAAGACCCATTGACTTTCAAGGAAGCCATGCTTTCTATTGATTCTACTTTCTGGAAAGAAGCAGTAAATAGTGAGATAGAATCTCTTAAGATTAATGGTACTTGGAATTTATGTGATCTTCTACCTGGATGTAAAACCATTGGATGTAAGTGGATTTTTAAAAAGAAATTAAGACCTGATGGTATTATTGATAAATTTAAAGCTAGGCTGGTTGCAAAGGGCTTTACACAAAGAGAGGGTATCGATTATTTTGATACATATTCTCCTGTTACTAGAATAACCACAATTCGTGTTTTAATTGCTCTAGCAGCGATCCATAAACTTGAAGTCCACCAAATGGACGTAAAGACTGCATTTCTAAATGGCGATCTAGAAGAAGAGATATACATGGATCAACCAGAGGGGTTTGTGGTTCCAGGACAGGAAAGAAAAGTTTGTAAACTTATTAAATCTCTCTATGGTTTAAAGCAAGCTCCTAAACAATGGCACCAAAAGTTTGATGAAATAATTTTATCTTATGATTTTAAGATAAATAAATCTGATAAGTGTTTATACACTAAAATAGTTGATGGTGCATGCGTAATGCTATGTCTTTACGTTGATGATATTCTCATCTTTGGTACCAATATAGATATTATTCTTGATGTTAAAAAATTTTTTATCTAAGAATTTTGACATGAAAGACATGGAAGAGGCACAAGTAATTCATGGTATTAAATTAATGAGATCTCGTGATGGTATTAACATAAATCAATCTCATTATATTGAAAAGATTCTTAAAAAGTTTGAGAGATTCGAATGCAAACCTATTAGTACTCATCTTGATCATTGTTTGCATTTAAGTAAGAATCTTGGAGATCCTGTGTCACAACTGAGATATTCTCAGATTATTGGTGCGTTACTGTATATTGCTAATTCTACTAGACCTGATATTTCATATGCTGTGAGTAGACTTAGCAGATATACTAGTAGGCCTGATAATTCTCATTGGAAGGCATTGGAAAGAATTCTTAAATATTTGAAAGGAACCATAACATATGGTATCCATTATTTTGGGTATCCCACTATATTGGAAGCATATAGTGATGCTAGTTGGATAACTGACACAGTAGATCGTAAGGGAATAAGTGGATATATTTTCACTCTCGGTAGAGCAGTTGTAGCTTGGAGATCTTTTAAGCAAACTGTGATTTCACGATCTACTATGGAAGCTGAATTAATAGCCTTAGATACTACCGGACATGAGGTAGAGTGGCTTAAGAATTTATTATCAGAAATTCCACTAGTTAAAAAACCAATGCTAGCCATTTCTATTCTTTGTGACAATCAGGCTGTGATAAGTATTTGTAATAATAAACACTTTAATCATAAGAGGAGACATTTAAGTATCAGGCATTCTACAATAAGATACCTGATAAAGAATGGATACCTGACTTTGGAATATGTAAAGTCAGAAGATAACCTTGCAGATCCTTTGACGAAAGGACTGGCAAAGTCGAAAGTTATACGTACATCAAGGGGGATGGGACTGAAGTCCATTAATTAGGTCACCAATAGTGGCAACCCAACCTTCCTGACTGGAGATCCCAAGAAGAAGGTTCAATGGGAAGAACAAACTATTTGAGTGACTGGATAGCACTATTAAAATATTATTATAGGTTCATCCCTAGGGTGTGAGTGCTAAAAATGCAATGGCAAAGGAAAAGCGAAATGCTTTGAATGAGTCCAAGACTAAGGCGAGGTATTGAATTGCAGGTACCCTTGGAGGACTCACCTATGTGAGTGTGACTGTGGGGCCGCAGTCTATGGTAATTGGGCTATTTCCTAGAGCGCTCACGAATCCAAGATACGGTGCATGGCCTTTATGCACCACCTTGAAAGGAACCTGATATATGCCGTACTATGTGTGTGGTGTGGAGAAGCCTGAGTTAAAGATTCTGGTTCAAGACTTGGTTCACCATGGATCTTTCAGATGGAAACACGCTAACACTAGGTAGACGTTCAAAGCCACAAGCTACCTCTATTGATGCATAGTACTTAGTCCAAAGAAAGAAAATTGTATTCTATTCTGTTCTTTAAAATATTTTAATCAGGTGGGGGATTGTTGGTTTTTCATCATAGAAATGATTAAAATATTTGATATAAAGTGAAAAATAATGTGAACCATTACCATTGTTCAATGTATCGGTTCGGTTATCTAGATTTTGTGTCTTGGTACTTGAACCAATGTATGCCTCTTAGGGATATGAGCCTTAACCGCTTCTCAACCAAACAAAGGGTTGTGTCCTTTGGTGAATTAGAAACATTTTCAATGTATTCTCTAATATTTAAAAAGTTGTGACTTCTCAAAAGTGTTCATTCATTTAAGTTGTAACTTTTCACAAACACCATTTCATTTAAGTGATATGACTTTTCACATGTACCATTTCATTTAATTAAGTTGTGACTTTTCACAAGTACCATTTCATTTATGTGATGTTACTCTTCACATGTACCATTTCATTTAAGTGATGTGACTCTTCACATGTACCATTTCATTTAAATAAGTTGTGACTTTTCATAAGTACCCTTTCATTCTCTATAAATAGGGAACCCCACCCACAAATTCATAAACTCAAAATTCTCTACAAAACTTAGAGAAACACCTCATTCTTCTCTTTGTCTTTCTGTCTTTGGGCTTTGACTATTTTATATCGGATTCGAGGATCTCCTTTTGTGTGCACCGACGAGGAGATTAACGGGAACCAACGTTGTTATATCTTAGGAGTAGACTGTCAAGAAGCCTAGTGCATGTTTAATATTGGAGGCGGCGGAATCTACTCTAAGGAAAGTGTCTATCACAATGTGCCTCAACACCGGGTTCTCTCTTTCAAATTTGTTCTTATTATTTTACATATTCTCTAGTTTACAAAGCAGTTCAGAATATTTCTCAACAATATCAACATTATAGAGCTAGTAAATTATTTTTATTAAAGGATTAGAGGAAGTGGATTGAGAGTGATAACATTTACCAAGATTGCTCTTTTTCTTTTATGGTGAAATGATACATAGTCTTTAATAATAATGCTAAATATGTTGAGATTTGACATGATAATCTAATTGATTAGACCCTTTGACTACTTGGTCCTGTCATCTCTAAATATTTTTTAAAAAATAAAAAATTTACAAATTTATTAGTAATTATTTTTGTAACTATTCAAAAAATAAAATAAAATAAAAGATCAAAATTAGAGAATCACTTAGCATTTTCCATTTATATAACTCTTGGTCATAGTTGATTCCTACCATTGCACCAACACAGACACCACTTGGTGAATCAAGGCTGTATTAAGCAACTTTGGTGAACTTATGGTATGCACCCATCCAAGACTATGAGAGTGTGGCTTGAAGGATTGGAGAACATAATTTGTAAATATATGTATTTAAATGTAAGGATAAAAATAACAAATTACATCTTGATGTATAGTGTGGGATGGTAAATAACATTTATATATAAAAGTGAAGTCATATAATTCTAACGTGACATTCTACCCATTAAATTTGAAGAGTTATATTTATGGAACGGTAAACTTTTTAAAAGTAATGTTTTATTATGAATCATTGTAATTTTTAAGTTTCATTTCTTTTACATATAAAGATATAAACTGATTCAATACTATATCCAAAAACATTCATTCAACATTTATATTGTTTTGAATTTTAAGCGGAGTCATATGAATTCGATATGACATTCTACCATAAAAGTAGACATTTTACTCATTAAACTTAAAGTGTTGTGTTTAAGAAGCGGTAATCCTTTTAAAAGCAATGTTTTCTTATGAATTATTATAACTTTTAAGTTTCATTTCATTTCTTACATATAAAGATATAAACCGATTCAAATCTTCACTCAAAGGCACTATTTCAACTTTTATATTGTTTCATCAAATAAACCATCCTATAAATCATTTTGAATTTCTCCACTATTATAATTTTCCCAAAATCTCAAATAAAAAATAAAAATAATTCAACTTTTTTAAATATCAAAATAAAAATTATATTAAAAAATTATAATCTAACAATATTTTAATTTTATAATATTTTTTATTCAATTTGTTCTCTCTCCTCTTCCAAAACCTAATAAATATCTAACTCAAATTATCTCATTATTATTCATAAATTATTTTATTATAATTTATAAAATTTTTATCTTATCTCATTTCTTAAACATTTCCTCATTCTTGAGAGGTATTGGATTTGAGAAAAAATGAGAAAAAAGAATGATTTTTTTTTTTTAGGAGTGCATCCAAACTGAATTTTCTTCGGGTCCAGTCCGAAACTCTTAAAAGTAAATCCACATTGAAATTCAAATCCAAAGACAATACATGTCCAATCGCTTAAAAGTAGCTCAATGAAGCCACTAACTTCGGTGGTCTCCCTTTGTAATAATGAGGATTGGTTTGGTTATAAATTGTCTTATGACATCTAATTTAATTATTATAATTTTTTTAAATTTTTACATAAAATATAATAAATAATTTAATTTTTTTAAATTTTAAAATAAAAATTATATTAAAAAATTATATTATAATAATATTTTATTCAATTTTCAATAAAACATCTCAACTTAATTCAACTAAACTGAATAAACAATCGAGACCTCTTAAAAACAATTGTCTCCTCATAGTAGTATCTAACAACAGTGTTACTCGGGAAAAAAAAAAAAAAACACACAACAGTGTGAGCAATGGTGGCCATTCCAATATAACCACGGAGGTACAAAATTTTGCTACTACAAATAAAAAAAGTAATAATAGAATCAAACTCACAACCCCACAAGTTAAAAATCTTAAATAATAATTATAGAAAATACCTTAGAACCGGTCCATCTATTTTTACCCATTTAACAGCCTATCAATAGTAAACTGACACGTAGGCTTCCCACCACACCTATCATGGAGTGCATCGTAGCCCCCCCCTCGATAATGTTCATTGAAAACGATTTCTCTAGAAACGCTCTCAGCTTAGAAGTAGTCCCCTTCATCATAATTAGTTGGGGACTGGGATGGTGGGCAACAGACTAGTGGCGGTAGAAATCAATGTAAAGGGACTGAGCAAAATGATTCGGTAGCCGTACGAGAGGGGACGACGAGGCTAAAGCCGTGTGAAGGGGAAGCTGTGCGAGACATGCGAGAGGGGAGACGGTGGTGCGAAATACCTGAAGGCAATAGACAGTCGGCGTCAGACTAAGCTGGTGGTGGTGGAACTGACTTTGAGATTACTGGCCGTGGAGGTTTTCTAGCGGCGATGCAAAGAGACGAAGCATAGCAAAGTGGAGGACAATTAGATTTCTGGTCGTGGAGGTTTTCTGCAGATGAGCTTATGCAATGTGAGTGAAAGTATTGAGATTATTGTGTGATTTTTGATGTGGCAGCAGATGAAATGAGGGCTGCTTTCCTTCTAATAACAGTCCGACTGCTTAGAAGCGGAATTGATAATTATAAATAAGTAATGTCATGTGTTACACTCATATTCTACTTTTCTCTGATACTTTTTATCATCAGTAGATTATCCCTTAATTTTTTTAAAGAAAAATTCAAGATTGATGCACAATGCCAACTTATTGAAATAAGAAGATAGAGATGCAAATAAAAGAAAAAGGTAGGAGTTGAAAAAAGAGGGGAAGTGCAAGAGTTTTTCAAAAGAATAACAAAATTATTGATTGCGACAAACAATATTAAAGATAAAACAATTTATTCTGATATATTTTGAGAAAAAATTAAAAATGTGATTGAAGATGATAACTCACCGTGGGCGTGGAGACTGGAAGCTGATAAGTTAAAGAGATGATTATGAAAATTGGTAATTACGAAGATAATTATATTAGGTAATGGTTTGAAAGGCTTTGTATATTTACTTGGGGCATGTTTGGGCATTTGAAGTATTGTGAAATGGTTCGAATGAAAATATTTTATTGGATTTTGGAAAAGAATGAAAATATTATAAAATTAAAAAATTATTTGAATATAATTTTTTATTTTAAAGTTTGTAAAAGTTATATTATTTTTGTGTTTTGTTTTGAAGTTTGTAAAAATTAAATTGATTTTTTTCTTTGAATAATAATTAGTAATGATTAGGTTTAAAAAATTTAAAATTAATTTTTTTTATATATATAAATAATGTTTAAAAATAAAATTATGAAAAAATTTAAAATTCTCGTTATATCCATACATATCTCATGTATCATCTTTATTTAGTTTCCCCAAACCTGATGGCTTGACATTTGAACAAGCCCATTAGCCGAAGTGAGTTTCTGTCGTCTCGTACCTTCGTTTGGGCTCAAGCGTCCAAGGATGCAATGGGACAAGGTGCCCAATCAGGACTTCCCCATATTTTGAGAGAGCTGACGTGGCGTAACATTACACTTATTAACTCGATCATTTGAAAAAACAATAATAATAATAATAATAATAATAATAATAATAATAATGAAAATAATCACCTCACCTGTTATTTCGCCGGTAACGCATTATTTTCATTATCATTATTATTCTCCAAATGATACGGCTTTTGGTTTGTTCGTCCGTCTCTATCAATCCCACGTCGTTTCTCTATGGCACCTGGACCGATAATCATTTCAGCAAAAATCCCATCTGTTCACAATACCAATTCCACGTCAGTCCAAAATCATTTTTCTACACACACATATACGTATATGTATATTGATGACTGCATAATATTATTGGCCACTGATTTTGAGCTCTAATGGCTGGCTGGCTGTCTGTCTGTCTGTCAAATATTATTAATATAGTACAGTACAAGGAGGTCGAACTACCTTTTGTAAAGTAAATGAAAATTCTCCATCCAAAGGGACCCCCCCTACTTTCCTATACAGACCATTTTTTTTTTTTTCTTTTTTCTGTCCCCTTCTTTTCCGTGTTTAGGTTGGATAATACCGTAAAAATGTCCGTCGTCGGGTAAAATTCATTTTCAGTTGTCTAACTCTATTTGTCTATTACGTCGCAATTACTACCCTTCTTGAAGCGCCACGTCACCTAAGAAGAATATCGCGTTAAAAAATAATAATAATAATAATAATTGTGGTTTCGGTTTTGCCCTCAACTCAACATCCACCAGCAGGCAGCAAAGCAACCACAACGCAACTGAAGAGGCCAGGATCCGCGATGCAGGACTGGACACATACAATGATTTATCATTTATGAGAAGCATGGGATCTCCATGGTTTTTTTTTTTTTTCCTCTTTCAACTTCATCATACCAGTGAGCATACCACAACCATATGTATCACACCCCCTTCAACTGGGATTTTTACAATCATCCCTTCTCCCAAACAAACTCATTAATTCAGCTCTCTAAAGACAGATTAACAAAACTAAACAGTAATAATCATAATAATTAATATCATCCATGATGATGAAGACCATATCAAAATCCTAAACAACCAACATCAAATAAATAAAAAAGTTTTACCAACCATTCAACAATCCAAAATAGAGTCCAAGGACCCAACCTAGAGAACCTGCAACCAAGCTAATAGATGAAAGTCTACAACCTCATCTAAAAATTCATAACTTACAGATATCCTAAACCAGCACTTTCAAATAGTTCTTCAGAACACCCCCCCACCCCAAAAGAAAAAAAAAAAAAGAACAAAAAGAAAACAAAAACATAACTAGACATTACCAGGTCTCACTTATGACCCTAAGACTGCTACCATCATAATACAAGGAACTAACAACAGAAACCATGAACCATTGTATCCTTCTTTCTACAAACAGGAGATAGATGGATCTTTATAAGAGCAAGTGTGAGAGAAAGAGATTGACCTATGGTTTCAATCGTCAGTCCTCAACCCAAGGAGAGGCCCTACCCTAACTATCGCTTGGGTGGTCTCTCGTCATCCTCTCCACCATCATCATCACCATCTGAATCATCTTTATCTGGCCTTTTCCTCTTTGCCGGAACATCAACCTTCCCACTGGCATCACCATCATCATCATCTTCATCCTCCTCGTCAACGTCTTCCTCCTCGCCATTCTCCTGTGGTTCAAAATCACTGGCATCTTCCTCATCCTCAGCACGTCCAACTGGCCTGACAAGGTAGTCTGTTCCCAGATCCCTCTAAAGATTGTTTCATGGATTTCATAGAAAGTGCAGGACAGAAAGAAGTTAGAACATGCAAAATATAGACTAACAGCTGAAAAGAAACAGTAATTAGAAATAGATAATATATACAACGGAGGAATTAAATCAAGGTTCCAAATCTCTTTTCGGAGAGACGTTATGGGGTTCTTCATGAATCTAGGGTATATCGAATTTTCAAAGTAACTTAAGAGGAGAAAATTTCATGAAAATGAAAGTATTGCTAGATGTGGATCTGCTCCACCTTAGGCATAGTGTGTGTCCCAAAGAGATCTGTCAGAAAATGAACTTCTTAGTTAAAGCAGTATCGTCAAGACCAACGAAAACAATAAAATCAAAACCCTTAACATATGAACAATTATTAAAAACATCAATTCAAGCGGGATGGGAATAATATCAAATCAAGCATTAAAACATATGAACAAGTATGCAAGGAATTATTCCATGAGGTCCATCAAATGCCCTACTGGCCCAAAACACATCAGAAAAACAACTCGTACAGAAGGAACCATGGCTTAAAACACACAAATTTCCCAAATATCTGTTTTTTCCCTGATGAGTACTTATTCAAAGGCTTAAAACATTAAAAAAAACGATAAAAGCTTCAGATCTGCAACAACTGACCACCAAGCAAAGAGATGACACTGATATTGAGAAATTAAAGCATACAAGTATAAAATACCAAAACCTAGATTAGCATACATATGCATAACTTTTATATTTTGATCGGTCATATATGTTCAGTTTTATCATTAAATTATGTCTATGAACATGTTCACCGCAGGTAAAAAGGACTATCTACCAATATTAAAACAACAACGAGATCTAAGAGGAAAAACAACATTGACTGAAGCTTGTTCTTCAAATGAATAATTGAAAGAAATTCAAAAAATTCCCTCGAAAACTAATATTTTTATCCTAAATACTAGAAATATTGATATTAGAAAAAGATCTGAACCACTTTTACTCGCACAAATGATCAAAAAATCCGAAATACTAGAAAGAGAAAAGAAATTGAAAATAAGATGAAGATTAGGGAAAAGTCATAATTACCTTCTCTTGACCATCCTCCTCCTCGTCATCGTCTTCCTCATCATCGTCGTCATCGTCATCACCGTCGTCGTCGTCGTCATCGCCGTCATCGTCGTCGTCGTCTTCATCTTCGTCCTCGTCCTCGTCATCATCTACTGAATGAACTGGAGGACCACCAGACGAAGGTACGACCTCCTGCACGTCACCGTCATCGTCATCGTCATCATCCTCTTCCTCGTCGTCGTCGTCGTCGTCATCGTCGTCTTCATCGTCCTCACCGTCCTCTTCCTCACGGCCTTCTTCTACACCATCCTCGACCCCATCCTCACCAACTTCTTCGTACAAACCCTTAAGTTCCTTTTCTTCTTCGAATTCCATCTCATCCTCCATCACCTTCATCTTCGTTAGCTCACGAAACTTACCCGACAAATCTTTTTATTATTTTCTAGCAAAAGAAATCAAATTCAGAAATTGGAAAACAGGGAATAGGGAAAGAGAAGGGACAGAGAGGAGCTAGCTTCTTCGTTCTCGTTCTACCAGTATCTCTGCAACCGTGATCTCGGCCGTTGAAAGATGAATTCACGCGGATCGGTGACGTGTCAAGCGATCGGACGGTTTTCCTTAGAGAATTTGTATTTTTGTGTCGATAGAGTCCTTGCGGCGCTCGATATGCCTTTCTAATTCAGCTGCCTCTCACGTGCGGGGAAGGGCTGAGGTATCTAGGGTTAGGGTTTTCTCTTTTCCCGAGTATTCTATTGGGCCTTGTAACCTACCCATTTTGGTCTTCACATGAATCTCGGTGGACCATGTGATTGGGCTAGGATCTAACTTTAAGGCCTATAGCTTGGGCCCAGTCGGGAATCAGGTTTTGAAGTTTGATCCAATAGCATTAGAGAGAGATTCTAGCTAGTGATTATACAAAAATAATTTTATAAATTAATGTGACTTGATGTAATTCATCAGATTATAAAATTAATTTTATTATAAAATAGATTTAACGAATTACATGTAATCACGTCAGTTTATAAGATTATTTTTATGTAATCTTTTTATAACTATAACACTTCTCATAGCATTATATTATCTATTCATTTATGTTATTTCTATTTTAATTTGAGTTTTATTTCTTTGCAAAAAAATTTTATTGGTACCTTTTTTTTTTATCATCTCCTGCCTTGGGATTAAATAATTGATAGATAAGTAAAATGATAAAAAAAGATAATTAAAAAAACGACGGTAAAATAATATACAATATTTCTCTGTTTTTTAGCAGGCGAAAGGTGTAAAAATCCTTTGGTAGAAAGGAAACCCAAGCACAAGGTGACTATGTGGATGGTTATCAACTTAGCATAGAAAGTGGCACGCGGCCTACATGTGTCATGTAGATACTTTGTATTGTGGAATCAATGTCCTAAGATTTATCAGATTAATGGCATCTTCAGAGATTATTGGCATGGTTGTTCTTGATAAGACGGGATTGTCTAGCGTCTACTTATCCTTTTAGACTTTTAGTAGCTTATTTCATGTTTACATAAGTAAAAGTTTAATTTATGAAAATTCAATACAATTTAGGGATCCTTTTAGGGAAAAAAAAAAAAAAATCAACAAAATGGATGTTTCTGCTAATTTTTTTTTATTTGACAGGGAATAATTCGATTTATAGACAAGTAAGATTTAGTTTTGACGCATAAGATATCTATAAATTATAAAATAGCCGCCGATCTTTGCATTGTAATAATCAATTTTGATTATACTTCACCAATTTTGGCTCTAAAAGCATATGTAAATTATGGCCATTTTCCTCTTTTAAATATTGAATAGAATATTTTCTGTGTTAAATATGGTTTAGGTTCAATTTATGTAGATATCGCATGTTAATGTTGTGTTTCGCATACATTTGGGCCAAACTTTGACAACTCAAGTCTTTAATAATGAGCCTGCAAAAGATAGAGAGAAGTGCAACTGAGGGAGAGCGGCCTAGGGCCTGGGTAGCCTCCGATACCAAAGTTAGTAATATTCTTGGAAGTTTGTAAATAAGTCAAAGAGTTTAGGGATTGGAGATATTTTTTATCCTTGGAATTGGTTATTTATACCGTGGTCTAAGAAAGACGTCAAATAATATTTTCCTCCATAAAGTTCGTTCTTTCTTTCCTGCAACCGTTGTCAGACATTCTTTAATGCGGCGTGGCTCTGCGCCAGTTTCATAAATGTGGCTTGTAACCCTGATGTGGTGTGATTTCCTAACCATCCAAGCCCCGTGTGCCATAGATGAACTGACACCAACAAATCAAAGGCTCTCTGTGTTTTCCATTGCTCTCTGTGCAGGGGCAGGCCCCTGAGTCGACTGTGGAATGTCAGGCTGATCAGTCTTATCCCGTAGACGGCGCCATTGTCAGGTAGATCCCCCATTCCCTATGCATGTAGGGACACCCTTGGGCCGGGTTGAATTAGGGTCGAAGTCTAATGGGTCTTGCCTGACAAGAAAATCCCCTTACATCGCATGTCTAATAAAATAATTAGACACGCATTTCTTGTGTCTTATTATGAGACACATTCCAATTCAATAGGTCTCGTTATAACTAAAAGTATACCCAAGCTAAATATTTCATAAGAGTTTTGTCACTTGTATTCATTATACAAGAAACATATTCAAATGACATAAGGTCTGATCTCTAAATGAGAGAATCAGGTTCGAACTCCCACCTCAATATAACAAAAATCACGTATTAAATATAATCTAGACCAAACTAAATCTAATTTTTCAAATAATGATGTGTGTTCATGTTATTGTTTATATTGGAGAGATGCCAAAGATCCTTTTTATTAATTAGTTACATGTGATCTTAGCCCTTCAGTCTTTGGTCATGTACTGATATGGGTGGCATTAGGAGGCACATGGCGGTGTCATTATCAGAACTCACAAACCATGTGCGGCTTTATACTATAACTAGATATATAATTATGGCTTCCACATTTGGTGGCATGGCTGTGATTTCTCATCATTGATCATCGTCCATTCAAAACGCCTTACGTGGGGACTTGGATCTCCACGTCCTAAGCTATTAAATAATAATCTCGAAAACGACTACCGTGTATCGTTCTTGATCTTCAAAATACTTCATTAGGAAGGCAGACTGGCAGAATGTGGAAGAAGCCTACACGACAACTCAACAATTTTCATTAACAATATAAGTTTTGACTCTAAACTCGTGACTTTGTAAACTCGTGTACCTAATGTTCAAAGATCAAACTTATGAGTTGTATTAATGTCAATTTAATGCAAAACATAACTTATTTTTATAATTGCATTTATAATAATGATGAATTAACGAATGGAATGATAAAAACATTTTATATTTTGCTCTATAATGATATTGAGAGGATTTTATTTCCTATAAGAAAGTCTCTACCTCACTTAACTCGTCATTGAAAAAAAAAATGATATTAATGACAAATTGAATCATACAAGAGAAATGCTTCAGATAAATAAAGATTTCATAAAAATAAATCTACAAACTGATCTGACTTTATATGACATGTCAGAAAATAAAATTGATTTCATTTTAATGTATCATATCAAAATATGTCCATTTATGAGTATATTATTGTGAAATTTCATTATGACCGCAGCACTTCTCATCATGCAAAATATCATTCATATTACAAGTAAGGAGTTAGAAATCTTAGTCACATTAATTATGTGGGACAAGATAATGTACGTGCTCTATAATTATGTTTATATTGTGAAAATATTAAAATAAATTAATATTTATACAAATGGAAATGATTTTTACAGTAGAAGTCGTTTGAATTCAGAGATAGATTGAGATGATTTATGAATAGTAGAATAAAAGTTGAATTATTTATTATATTTTATGCGAAAATTTGAAAAAGTTGTTTTGAAATTTGAAAAAATTGAATTGTTTATTATATTTTTTGTGAAAATTTAAAAAAATTGTAATGATAAGATGAGATGAATTGAGGTGAATTTTGAATGCAAATGAGACCTTAAGATGCGCATGTGTCGTATACTTCTTTTAGAAAAAAAAAAAATAGGCAAATCTGTAATTGACATGAAAAAACTCATTTTCTCCAATTTATTTTTTTAAAGTGAGTATGCAAGACTTATATATTCTATAATATATTTAGCATTAATCTTATCTAAAACTATTTGATAAGCTCTACAGTCATAAAGAGATTTCACAAAAGTAAAGATTTTATATGATATATTAGATTTATTTTACAATAAAAATGAGCTAACAAACTAATATATCATATCAAATTATATCAATTTATGAATTTACTTTTGTGATATTTTTTTTAATTAAATCATTTATCAAAATATTTTAGAAACAGATTTATAAACAAACCGATAAAAAGTATAGCTAATTAGTTTAGAGTGGAGCTATTATGCCGCCCCACTTTTACTGTTGGGCGTACTGTCTAATAATTTTTTTTTTATATTTTTTTAATATATTTAAATATTTTTAAAAAATAAAAAAATATACTAATATACTTAAAATCATTTTTTTAATTATTAAATAAAAAAAAATTAACCATCAATCAAATGGAGCGAACAAAATGAAGAGATAAAGTAGTTTTATTCATAAGTTTAACCAACAAATTAACGACGCTAAACAAATTTAGAAACATAGCATATAAATCTGTTGGTTTTATAGATTTTATTTTTTCAAAAAAAAGTGTGTTTATGTCATAAATAACATGCGGTGGGTTGGTCAATCCTCGCTGGAACACGTGTAATCGATAATAATAGCGTAAAACCAAGTCCCCATTAATAATTGTTTCCCATATCTCTCTATCTTTACCCGCATATGCCAAGTAGAGCCCCGACAAAAGAAGAAAGAGGAGACACGGCGAGACAAGTTAGGTGGATGTGCTCGAGGTGGTGGTACACGACAGCTTTCCGGTGGCCGGAGTTCACTTTCTCTCCGATGTGGTCGATCTTCCGGTGGCCTGAAGTCAATCTCTCCTACCTCACAACAGGGTGGAGCATCGGGAACTTCAGCTGGTGGTTGTATTCGACTGTATTTGATGACATGTTATGGACTGTTGTTACTGTGTTGGAGTCTGTGGCTTTGGTCGCCATGCTCTGCTGCTTCTTTGTCTTCTGTGGCTGTACCCTTTGAATTATTCATTTCTTAAATAAATAAATATATATATATATATATATATATATATATATATATAATTTACTTCACTTCTGTGCACACATATATAATATGGGTTAGAACTTAGGTCGCCAGGAATTTCTGATACCTATCTGGTACCTGATTTAGAGGAAAATCTTATAGTTCTTAACCTTCATATGTATACAGAAAAACTTCGGCTATTATTATAGTTGTTTACAATATATACTATTATATCTCGCTATACCCAATTCAAAGAATTTCTTTCTCCTTTCTTCTGGTTCATCCTTTTGTTTTTCCCCTAAACATTGCAGCATATGTGAGAGAGCAATGTGGCCGTATGGTGAAAATGGAGATGTTTTATTAATAACTCTGAAAATCCATGAATGATTCATTGGGGTTGAGTAGGGTTCGGGGAAGGAAGGAAGGTTTCTGTATCCTTTTGGAAGTAATGCAGATATGTATAATGCAGAGTCAATATGTTTGTACGGATAGTTTGATGAAACTGTAGCCTACTCTTGTTGTTGTTTGATGGATTGGGATTAGCGTAGAGATGAAAATGTAGGAAGAGAGGCAAATTAAGAAGGAAAGCGTGGCGTATCTGAATCTGCTAGAGAGAGAGAGAAGGGGGCGGGGGGCAAGGGAGCATATATATGCAGGTGTGGCTTGGATTTGTGATATTTCAATCTTAGCTTTCTAGTTTTACTTGTTCTTCGCGGTAGCAATTTTCATTACATTTGATTAATGCATTTGGTCAGCTTTGGTGCTCACAACTCACAAGTGCTCGATCTTCAAGCATTAGGCTGGATTTGCTTTATGAGCACCGGTGCTAGCAAGAACACATCTAGCCTTGAGGAACTTGTGGGGGATACCAGGAAGCTTAATTTACAGGTTGAGGACTCAAAACACAGGCTTCAGCTTTGAGTCCTTGCTCCCTGCCAATGGAGGTCCAGGACTCGGTGGTTAAGCTAAGAGTATTGGCAATTGCCTAGCTATTGTCAAGTCTAAATTTTAGTTAGAATTTTAAGTTTTAGCTATAGCATTAATTTTTGACTAAGTGAATTCACATTAGACTAGCTATCTTAAAGTCAAAATAATAATATAATATTATATATTTTAATAATATTTTACAATTTTTTTTTTATATATTTTACAAATACATTTCATATATTAATTAATAATTTATATTTTACTTAAAATTATTATTTCCCAACTATTTGTTTCCTTAACCTAATACTAACATTTCATACTAATATTAACCGAGGTATTTAACCACATTCATTAGAATACTATAATACTAATATACAAACAGATGCATGGCTGAACCACCTATATTACTATATAATATCACTTCTAATAAAATTGCAAGTGTAATAAAATCTCACAATGAATCATGCAGATATGGACATCAAAATTGTGTGAGAGAGAGATAGAGAGATCTAAGCATAAAGAACAAATCAGAAACTCTATTCTCATTCATGAAAATGAATAAAAAAAACAAATGTTATCTTCTATCTAGCACTCGACTGTACTGTCTATTATACTAAAAATCAGACCTCCTAAAAATATTAAGGACATTAACAAAAATTTATTTACAAGCAACAAGCCAAAACAGAGTGATCCTTTGGTAAGGAATGATCTCTACTACATCGTGCATTCCCTGGTGGTTGCTATGCATCAGTTGGTGGCTGCACCTTCATGTCAGGATCATTGAGAGCCTCAACCTGCACGATTAGCTTGATTATCATGCTTCGATATATATGGAGGGTTAACAAGAACAATAGAAAAGTGCTTGTTAACAGGGCTTAGTTGTTAAACCTTTGAAAGAACTTTCTTAATCAAGACAAGAAGCTCAAATGAGGAGTTGGTGGATAAATATTTAATAGAATGAGCAGATAGTTATGGATTAGTACAGTGGCAGTGGAGGATTAGGGAGGGATATAAAGTATATTTCAGAGTGGAAGCAATACCATGTCTTTGATTTTTTTAAATGGGTAAAAGATAATTTATTAAAGGTGCGGCCACTGTACACAGGTGACAAATCTACAAGCAGTAAGTTAAGGTTATCATATGCCACTGTCCAAACATAGAGAGACGAGCATAATGGAATCATTCACCACACATCTAGGCGACAAAGATTACTACTTTCTCTTTCAGCTCCACCCTTCCCAAGGGCATAACCCAAACTATCCCAAGACATTTGAAAATGGTTTTGACTGGTCTGGAACAGTGGGTTAACTGGCTAATTACTTCAAGCTTGGTGATCAATGGGTTTCCCAATGATTTAACTAGCCATTACAAGTTACAATGGTAGCAAATAATGGAAATGCAAATATATCTATCATTTCTTTCTTTAGTTTTTATTGGGATCAATAAGGACAGGCTGGAAGGATCCTAAGGCAACCCCACTTCCATAGTTTCATTATTAGCAGGGAAGATCCAGCCTCTAATAAAGTTGATATTTTCCACAAACAAAATTAGGAGCAAAAAAAAAAGGAAAGGAAAAACATAAATAGGTTACATAAAGAGAGAAAAAGGAGGTTCGGGGGTTTGTTCTTTTTCTTCTTTCCTTGCAACCTCTATTAAGCATTTCTGCTCACTTCTCTCTCTCTCAGAATTTTTTACTGGATTTTTTTTGGTTTGGTTCGGTTTTCAACTATCATTTCTTTCTCTGCTTCAGCTATAACTTCTTGTTTTGGTGAGTCTTCATGGTTTTTCCTCTCTTGCATTGATTTGTTTGTTTTAGCCGACAAAAGCTAGGTGCTTTTCTTATTAATTTCCCTTCCTAGGTTTCTCTTTTTTCCTCTAGAATTTGGTTTTCTGGAAATTCACGTGCTAATCCTTTCTGGGTAGTACGATGATATCCTCTAGCTTGAATATAAATTTCTCTACCAATTTTTTGAGCTTCAAATTTCTGAATTTCGTTTCCCAAACTTTCACTGGTGCTCTAGATTTCATTACTTTCTACTGTTCGTTTCCCAGTCACAAACATTAAACTTTTGCGGATTTCTCGACAATTTTTGTTCTTTATTTACCTAGGATTCTAATTCCATGGGACTCTGTCATGGAAACCCATTGACCACCCAACCATTGATATCAAGCATGATTTAAGACCCATTATTTAAGACCCCATCACAACCAAACATGATGTAGACTAGATCAAGCCAAAACCAAAACTAAACAATAAAATTACAAATTGAAAAAAACAAGAGATGGGGAGTTGATTACCTTTTGTGAAGCACAATAGAACCCTAATAGAGGTCTGACCAGTTGATTAAAATTGATTATCTCTTGCAAATCGACGACTCCTTCCCCTAGTACCAGATTCCCAACTTCGACAGCTCTGGAGTAACGAAAACAGCAAGAGAACTGGAAAAAAATGAAAAAAATGGAGAGAAGGGAAGAGAGGGAGTGTCGGGCCAAAGAGACAATAGATGAAAAAAAGAAGGGAATAGAGAAACAGGGAGAAAAAAATGAAGAGGGTGTTCGTCGAGAGAGAAAGGGAGAGAAAGCGAAGTTGTGGGGAGAACGGATTCACGAGGGAAATAGGATGTTTCGGTTGAAGAGATGTGATTTTAGAATAAAATAATAATTTGACGATGAATAGTACATCGTCATATTTGGAGAAAAAGATGAAGTTACTGTAGCTGAAAGTTTGAACTTTCTATTTTACCGAGTCCAATGCAGCGGGCTCAAACACCACAAAGTTCATAATTTAACTTTTTAAGAGTTTTAGCGAGACCGATGCGGATGCTCTAACACAGCTGCATGCTGGTTAGCTTAGCTAAACTGCATGGGGAATGCCTCCATTCCATATTAATGTGGTGGCCTTAAGCAATAAGCAGTCCAAATATTGTATGCGCTGACACTATTCACCAAGCAAAAATGCTTAATAATCTCAGATGAGGATTTTCTTCAAATTCACACACACACACAGATATAGATATAGATATAGATATGGTGCCAAAAGTCATTCAAAATCCCATCCAAATCCCTATCAAATATCTTGGCTGAAGATATGATACTCTTTAATTGCAAAAGATGTGGAGCTTTGTGCACTTTAAATCGATTGACCTATTTCATTTTCAAATGAAAATAGCATAACATTAATTTTGTCCCGACGTGCTACCATCTCAAATAATTGAAAACTTTGTGCGCCTTAAAAATGTAGGATGTTTTGTCGTCTATATATATACTTTATCTATTATAAACTTCATGTTCAGTTAATAATTTGGGAACCAAACTTGGTCTAGACCAACTGCAACTGAGATCGACTTCATTGATCCAGTTGACATGGTTTGTTTGAAGTTGTTCCAACCAAAAAAAAAAAAAAAAACACATAAATTCGGTGCTCAATTAATCATTCAATTCATCATACTCCATAAGTTAATACCCAACATTCTATTAAAAAAAAAAAAAATCATATTTTAGTTGAATTCGAAGGGAATGCTAAAGTAGTTATTGATGCTGTTAATTTCAAGACCAAGTTACAGATGATATAGCTGATGGGTAGAAACCCTTTGCGTATGCATTTTTTTTTTTTTTTTTATAGAAAAATCTTATTGCAAACGAGTTCGTCTATCGATATTAACATATAATGTATATATTTAATACAATAGTACGAATTGGAAATAAAAATAATTTTTATAAAATAAAAGACTTTATTCTTCTTTAAAATTTTTATTTTTTATTTTTAATAAAAAAAATTATATATATCGGTATGCAGTTTGATAAACAAAATCCTTGCACGTAGCAAGGCTCTTCTTTTATTCATAGATCTGACAACAAAGCAGCTCATGTAGCGGCTAAGTTGGCTATGACGGCAGAGTGTGAGGGGGTTTGCCTAGAGAGAAAATCTGCTCAGCCCCCGGTCTCCCACCCCACTCCACACACTCTCCAACATGGCAAACCGGGTCTAATTCCACGTCACGGTTCTTTCATCCAACACAAACGCGAATTAAATCTCCTCTCAGCTCTCATCTTTTCTATCTCTTCGAAGTCGTCCTAACCCGAGAAGCACTTCCTCCCCATTATGCACTCTTCTCTCTCTCAACGTCGTTGGCATCAACTCAGCTCATCCCCTCCGTGAGCCCCTCTCTCTCCCCCCATTGTGTGGCACTTGAATATAGGGCAAACTCGACCCATAATAGTGAATCTATGGCAAGCGGCAAGCTTGAATTGACGGCAAACTTGACCCCCATCTGTGTGTCTTTGCGTCTAGAAATAAACCTTCAAATGTGTCACTGGTTGCTTCTCCATCGTGTGTCCCTTAGACAACATTCAAACCTTCCCGTGTGTCCAGATTTGTGGCACCGTTCGGTAAGTTTCCTTCCGGTGCTTTGTTGATCTTCCCGATGCTTCATCTTATGTCATCATTCATTTGGCTTGCCCAAGTTCTTAACTGGTAAGGCATTTGTTAAGCAAGCCACTTGAAGATGAAAGTAGCTAGGAGATTTATGGTCTCAAATATCGTATGAAATTGGGAAAAAGACATTTTGCCATGTTCACAATTGCAGAAGGTGATACAAAATTTTTGTGTGCTTATGTTGAATATTTGTAATTAATTATTTTCCCTGGGAGCAATTAGCTCGATCCCCATCAAGTAGATGCGGTGGAATATTTGTTGAACTGATTTTGTATGTAATTTCCTTGTTTGGAGGTTGTTCTCTGTGAATTATCTTTTGATCATTTGATATTTGTTCTTGCCCATCGTGTGTTTGACATAAATACTGAACCAAACAGCTTGAGATTATTTGTTCTTGCCCATCATCAAACTTTGACTTATCAAAGACCGACTTCCGTTCATGCAATACATGTAAATAATTTAACCACAACAAAAGCATACAATCATTTTTTAATGAGTTAGACGTATATAAACCCGATAGGGAGTATTTGAAAAACATAATTTGAAAGCTATTGAAAGTCCTCACTTTTTAAAACTAGACAATTGGTAAACTTTCTTCGTTTAAGCTATTTAAGCAATGCTCATCGCCCCTTGTTTTGTTTTATGGTGCAGGAGATGAAGATACAATATCATGAAAAAAGGTCATTCAATGGAGAAGCTGAGGCCATTTCGGAATCTGTGTTGTTTTCATTTAATTTTTATTGTGAAGTAGTTGGTAGTAATGGAATTTGTAGCTTGTTGTAATACTCTTTTTTGGCATCTAGCCCTGTGTTTGCCACTGTATGCCAAAACATGATATTTGTATGATTGGTAAGTAAAAGTAATGGTTGGAGACTCCAGATTAGATTTTGATGCTTGCTAGTTTTTGGTTGTTGCATTTTATTTGTTGTCTGACCATGATTTGTTGTTCAGTCAAAAGAAAGAAAAATGTTGTTTAGTCGTGGTTGCTTTTGCAATGATTAACCAAATTTAACTTGTGTTTAATATATTAAAAAATGCATGAGAAATCCATGAGACCTCCTTTAGTACATTACAATCATAATCTCAGTCACATCTTGAGCTTTGCACTCTTATGAAGCAATAGAGAGAAAAAAAAGGGGTACTAAATTCATCTTCAGCAATTTCCTGATTATTCTAAAAGCTATTGGTGAAACAAACCCAATTTAAGTAAATGAAGGAAATAAATAATTACGTATCCTATATAAAACCTCAACCAACATGTAATTTTAGCACCTGAATCATCTTGGTATGGTGGGAGAGGTAAAACAGAATGTATTCATTCACTTTTAGAACCTAGCATAAGCAATACATTACAAGAAAAATTACATTAATCAAATCTGTAGAAGTAATCCAAAACGTGTACAAGAAAAATTACATCCATCAACTCTTAACATTCAAAACTACGTTTATCAACTAGACATTTATCAACTGGCAAATAATTCTCCAACTCATCTGAAACCCATAATTTGCCTACACATTCACATCCATCTATTCTTAAAATCAAAATAATTACACCAAGGTTGGATACAATAATTCTCAAACTACTACAAACAGCAAAATACCAAGTTTGGATATAACCCAATGCCAAACAGAATACACTACAAATTCAATCATCTTAAAATTCTTCAACTTCCAATTTGCCAGCTGCAGTGACATAGTTCCATAAAATATGCATTATCAAGTGAGCATCAATCCTCTCATTGGAAAGCAAGCCATTGAACTTCTAGTGTCTTTGCATGTTGAAGCTTCATTGTTTATACATGTATCAACAAAGGGAAAAAAATAGTCAAGACAATATTACATACACTAATTGCTACGTATATACCTGTAGCTACAATTTGCTAAAAAAAAACTCATATTTACTAATATATAAACACTAATAGCTATGCAAATTCACAAGGACTGATTTGCACCAAGTTCAAAGTGGCATGCATGACATATCATCAGAAAACTACTTTAACAACCAATGCCACCAAAGTTTCTCTTTATTAGTGATAACATATTTCTTAAACAAAAAAATACAATTGATATTTTGGTTTCAACGCTGCTTCACCATCAAATTCCAGTGTTGATATTTAGGGAAGAAAAAAATGGCTATAAATCCTTTTGCTGCAGCTAGCAAAGATAACAATTAACATCAAAGTATTTGGAAAATGTGTCTAGTTATAATATGGGGCCTAATGCTCATTCTTCCCCCTTCACCCATCACGCTATTTAACTCAAATCCAATTACTGGTGACTAACACCCACCCCCTTCAATTGCAAATGCAAAAATAAACATATAAATAATAGAAATAATAGAGATTTCCTTTTGTGCCTAAGCAAAGGCTAATATTGTGGCATCCAACATATCATTTACTCCGGTCCCTTCTCTCTTTTCCTGTTGGGGGGAGGGGGGGTTTGATCTGCTTCTGCTAATTAAATTAACAAAAATAAAAATAAATTGGCCAAGTTTGAAGTGAATTGTTAAGGTTTTGAAGCAACACTGAGGTCATTAAAACCCCACAAAATCACAGATCAACCAATGCCATGATTTCTGGACTCGCACAACAATGCCATGTCTAGTTGCAGTCTTTAACGTTATAGACAAATATATAATGAACACAAATCACAGATTAACCAAAATCCCCACAAAAATTGCAAAAAAATATGCAAGCTTTCCGGTTATTTATGCAAACTCACAGATCAACTAAAAACCCCACAAAACACACTTTAGTACCACGCAAAACACAGATAAAAAAAAAAAAAACTCACAGATCCATTAAATACAAAAATACTCAATATACTAGAAATGGAGAGACCTCATTTTAAAGAGAAAAATAAAAATCTTTTCTTTCATTTCTTACCGGCCTTGTCGGTAGAGTACCAGGGGACTGATCGTGGGTATCGGCAGTAAGATCAACTAGCTGGGCGGAAGAGACGATGAGAGAGAAAAACGCTGAAGAGAAAATGGGGGGAGAACAACGCGGGAGGGGGGTTATTTCGAAATGGTTCCTGGGCAAATAAAATGCGGAGAAATTGAAACCAAAACCCACGTTTTGTTGTAAAAAAAAAATGCCACGTCGTCTGGAGTGCGGAGGTTGTGTGAACAGTGGAGGTTGAGTAGTAGTTCTCTTGGCTAGAAGATGGGCCGGCTGAAGTTTTGTCTGTTGTTTTGGTTGATAAATCTTGTATTGCTTAAATATTATGAATGGAGTTTTATTTAAAAAATAATAATAACAATAACTATGTCAATTATACTGTCATTTAATTATAATCTATGGTTGTTACCATTTACCAACAAGAAGGAGAAAAAAAAAAAAAAAAAACAAGAAGGAGTAAATGGGCAACGGTGGGATTCCAACACGTGGCTCCCCACTATGAATTCCAGCCACACTCTGATCTCCCTCTCTTCGAGACCGTAGCATATTCAAAATCTCCAGCGGAGAAATACAGAAATATTTTCGTCCCACCCGTATTTCGATCGATTTCACTCATTGCCTATTGCGTTTGCATTTTTTCAGGAAACCAAAAAAACGAAAAAAAAAAGAGGCCAGTAGATTTCGGTCCGGTACATGGCAGCGCATGCTTACCACAAGCAAAACGGCGTTGTTTTTGTACCCAAAACGCAGTGGCGTTACATCTCTGGTGGTCCTCCTTGTTCCGAACGATCTACCTGTAACAGCACCTGTTGGATTATCTGAATGGACGAGGAAAGGTCAATCTCTCTGGTTCAGGTATATTGACCTTTCACACATTTTCTTTCTTTTTTCCATTGGGGTTTATCTTAATGGGTTGCGATCTTTTTGTAGTTCATAGTTAATGAAGGACTCGTGCCGTCTCCGGACGAGGAAGAGAAGAGGAAAAATGTCATTTTGAAGCTCAAAGAGGTTTTTCTTGAGTTTAGAAATATGTAGTACTTATCTTTTCAGGGGTTTCAGTAGCTTTATGTGCTATTTGTGCTAAAGGTCATTTTTCTAAGTATGTTAAAGGTCATTTGTTCCGACTGAAACAATATTTCTCACTGTGTCAATGCTCTACTTTCTGGTTCTTGTTTCTGTCCTTTAGTTTTTGTCCTGTTGTTGCTTTGATCATATGGGTGGGCTAAGCAACATTTTTTCTCCTCTCATAAGGCCGAGCTTCTTTAATTTATACGCCCTCCCTCTGCTTGAATATGGTTAATAATGTATTCACCATTTCTCAAAGTTTTGCCCAGTCCCTTTCAGATCTTTCCTATATCAAGGAAGATAATGAAGAGCTGGCCAAATCCTAATCCATGCACCAAATCTGCCGTGAATATGTCCACCAGAAAATCAAGGGATTGATTTCGAATTGATGTGTATATGCTGTCAGTTTTTAATTTCCTTGTATATGCTTTACGTTATCATTAGGGTTAATATGTTTCCATAAATAGATCATTAGAATCTTGTATTTATATACAAACACAGAATGAAATATATTGAGTGTTCAAAACAAAATCAAGTGTAGTTTATTGTCTCTTTATGGTATCAAGAGAGCCAGACCTCTAACGAGTTTCTTACCTCCATCTCGATCATGGCTGCTGCACAGTCTCCTTCATCCGAAACATCCATCATCACAATCAACCCAGCCACCACCATCAATGAAAAACTTACCCCTGCCACATTTCCTCAATGGAGGGCTCAATTTGAGGCTCTACTCATCGGATACGATCTCATTGATTTTGTCACCGGAAAACGTCAATGTCCAGCCATTGATGCCACAAATTCTGCTACCTCTCAAGCTGCGCACTCCCACTGGGTCCGCCAAGATAAACTTCTTCTTCACGCCATCCTTGCTTCCACTTCCACAACAATCACACCACTTCTTGCCTCTTGCAAAACATCTCAAGAAGCTTGGTCTGCACTTACTCGGCTCTATGCGGGCAAATCTCGAACACGTGCCATGCAACTTAAGGAGGACTTAACTTTGAGCACCCGTGGCAATAGATCTGTCACCGAATTTCTTCAAAGCATCAAAATGCTTGCTGATGAACTCGCCATCATAGATCATCCTGTTTCGGATGATGATCTTACACTCTACATCTTAAATGGTCTTGGACCAGACTTCCGTGAAATTGCAGCACCCATTCGTGCTCGGGAAACCTCAATGAGATTTGAGGAACTCCATGACTTGCTCGTGGGTCACGAAAGCTATATCCGTCGACTGGAAGCACAATCGGCAACTCTTATTGCCACCGCCAACTACACGCAACAGAAGCGGAGCTTCTCTGGAAATGGAGGCAACTCTGCGCAGAAGAGCTCCTCACATGGTTCCCGTGGGCGTGGAAGACGTGGGCCTTCAGATTCGGGCTTCAAGAAATACAAGCCCAAATGTCAACTTGTGACCAAATGGGCCATACGGCCAAGAATTGTTTCAAGTTTAAGTCCACCGAACTTACAGCAAACTGTGCTGCGTCTTCTCAAGGCAAAAATCAGAAATGGCTTGTTGATTCCGCTGCATCCCACAACATGACCTCTGATCTTTCTAATCTTTCAATACACTCGGAATATGATGGTACTGATGAGGTGGTAATTGGTGATGGTTCAGGTTTGCCTGTATCTCATGTTGGTTCTTTATCTTTTGCTTCACCTAATCGTATTTTTCATCTACATGATACTCTTTATGTTCCCACCATTCACAAAAATCTCATATCTGTCCATCATTTCACAAAACAAAACAATGTTTATTTACAATTTCATCCCTCTTATTTCTTGGTGAAGGATCAGATCACGGGGGCGACGTTACTCAAAGGCAAATGTGAAGATGGAGTGTATTCATTACCGGAATCGTTGGCCATGAATTCAAAAAAAGTTGTTGCGTACGTGCATGAGCGTACTACCTCTGATGGTTGGCATAAAAGACTTGGTCATCCCTCGTCTAAAATTGTTAATCATATTATTCGTACTTTTTCTCTACCCACAAAAAATCATGGGCACTCATCTCTTTGTAATTCATGCTCTCAAAATAAATCTCATCGTCAACCTTTTAATTCTCATGGCTTGACCAGTGATTCTCCCTTGGAATTAATTTATTCGGATGTTTGGGGTCCATCTCATGATATTGGTATTGACGGGTCAAAATATTATATTATTTTTGTTGATCATTATACCAAATATATTTGGCTCTATCCTATGCAAAATAAATCCAATGTTCAAACTATTTTTCCACAATTTCGACATCTTGTGGAAAATAGATTTAACACCAAAATCAAAAGTCTATACTCCGACAATGGTGGCGAGTATGTTGGGTTAAAAAATTATTTGTCTGTCCATGGCATTGCTCATTATACCACTGCTCCACACACCCCACAACAAAATGGCATGTCTGAAAGACGACATCGTCATCTTGTTGAAACAGGGCTTACTCTCCTTACGGATGCTCACATGCCTAAATCTTTTTGGCCCTATGCTTTTCAAACCGCTGCCTACCTAATCAATAGGATGCCGAGCTCCACCTCTCAAAAGAAATCCCCATTTGAGCACCTGTTTAACCAAACACCAAACTATTTGAAACTCAAACAGTTTGGTTGCTTATGCTATCCATTTACCAGACCTTACAACAAAAATAAGATGGAACCCAAAGCGACGCCATGTGTATTTGTGGGATACTCCCTGTCTCAAAATGCCTACTTATGCTTGGAGCCCAAAACGCACCGTCTCTTCCATTCTCGCCATGTTCTCTTCGATGAAGGGAACTTTCCCTTTGCGTCGCCCAGCTCTCCAAATCGTGCTGACCTATCTCTGCCCTCCCATGAAAAATCACCTCATGTCCCGATCTCCTTGACCAAAATCTCATCTCCTTCGGCTCCACCGGTCACGATTTCGGAAATGGCTACCTTCGTGGATCGCTCGCCTCAGGTTACGTCTTCTCCGGCTCAGAATCCCACCCAGGTAAATCACTCTTCCTCATCTCCTTTAATTGAACAACAAATTTTATCTTTGCCGATCTCTGAACCTCACTCATCACTCCCTACCCAAACCGAATCTGTGATGCCCTCTACTGATGATTTGCGCACACACACCATGGTAACCCGTTCCATGAATAACATTTACCGACCAAAAAAATCCTTTTTGGTCACCAAGCATCCCATTCCCTCCTCACTGGAACCCACCACCGTCTCTGAGGCCATTTCTGATCCCAGATGGCGTGAAGCCATGTCCTTAGAATTGACTGCTCTCATGAGTCATGATACGTGGCAGCTTGTTCCATCTCCAAAAGGGTCTAATATAATTGGGTGCAAATGGGTCTTTCGGATTAAAAGAAACGCAGATGGTTCTATTGATCGGTTCAAAGCCAGACTTGTGGCAAAAGGCTTTCATCAGAGGCCTGACTTGGACTACAAAGAGACTTTTAGTCCCGTAGTCAAACCTGTTACGATTAGAACAGTTTTATCTATTGCTGTGATGCAGGGTTGGTCACTTAGGCAACTAGATGTAAACAATGCGTTTTTAAATGGGCACCTCACTGAGAAAGTTTTCATGAAACAGCCCCCAGGCTTTCGGGACACAGAAAAACCAGATTATGTGTGTTGCCTTAACAAGGCAATATATGGACTCAAACAAGCCCCTCGTGCTTGGTACTCTGCTCTTAAAAATGCTTTACTTGAGTTCGGGTTTATGAATGCTAAATCTGATTCCTCCTTATTTGTGTATCATCATGATTCTATCCTTGTTTATTGTTTGGTTTATGTTGATGACTTGGTCATTACTGGCAATAAACCGAAATTTGTGGAAAGTATCATTGATCAGCTTGGAAAAAAATTTTCTCTTAAAGACTTGGGGTCTCTAAACTTCTTTCTTGGCATAGAAGTCATACCCACAAGTGATGGCCTGTTTCTAAGTCAACACAAATATATTCGAGAATTACTAGGGAGAACAAAAATGGAAGGTGCCAAAGATGTTGCAACCCCTTTGTCAACCTCAGTTTCCTTAAAACTCGAGGATGGCACCCCCTCCTTTGATACTACTGAGTACAGAAAAGTGATTGGAGGGCTGCAATATCTCTCATTAACCAGGCCCGACATCAGTTTTGCTGTTAACAAACTTTCTCAATTCATGCATGCTCCAACTACAATGCACTGGACAGCAACCAAAAGATTGTTAAGATACTTGAAAAATACAATTTTTCATGGCATCACAATACGAAAGGCAGTCACTCCAGCTCTTGTATGCTTCTCGGATTCAGACTGGGCAGGAAACTTGGACAATCGAAGTTCCACATCAGCCTATTTACTTCTATTTGGTTCTACACCTATATCATGGAGCTCAAAAAAACAGCGTTCAATTTCTCGCTCATCTACCGAAGCGGAGTATCGGGCATTAGCAACCTCTGCTGCTGAGTGTATATGGGTTTTATCTCTCCTTCAAGAACTGCATTTTTCACTCAAAACTCCTCCACTGTTGTTATGTGATAATTTGGGAGCCACTCATCTTAGCTTCAATCCGGTTCAACATTCTAGGATGAAACACATTCAAATTGATCTTCATTTTGTTCGTGACTTGGTCCAGAAAAATATGCTTAATGTTCGTCATGTTCATACCAATGATCAACTTGCTGACTTATTGACCAAGCCTCTCTCCCGACAACGTACGGAATATCTCAAGAACAAGATCGGTCTTACTGATGGCAGCCCGTTCTTGCGGGGGCGTATCAAGGAAGATAATGAAGAGCTGGCCAAATCCTAATCCATGCACCAAATCTGCCGTGAATATGTCCACCAGAAAATCAAGGGATTGATTTCGAATTGATGTGTATATGCTGTCAGTTTTTAATTTCCTTGTATATGCTTTACGTTATCATTAGGGTTAATATGTTTCCATAAATAGATCATTAGAATCTTGTATTTATATACAAACACAAAATGAAATATATTGAGTGTTCAAAACAAAATCAAGTGTAGTTTATTGTCTCTTTACTCACAAGTCTTTAACATTTTTTTTGGGACTAGCAAGTTATTCGTTCTTTTTTTGTGTTATTCCCTATTTGCAAAATCTTGTGTGAGGACGTTTCCCTGAACTAAGGTTCACAGTAAAGCATGCTGGTTAAGTAGTTTTTCATTGCAATAGTTATGATCTCTTTTGAGGCGTCTGCTTGTATGTTGGGAGTTTATTACGTACCCGACCACAATGGTAATTATTATGTTTTTTGTTTTTTGCTGATTATGCAATTTGATAATTTAATATCTTATTTGTCTTGTAAAATCTTTTGATATCTCAAATGAACATGCAGATAGTTTTGACATGGATTAAGAAGGTTGCATGGCAACGTCGTTTTCCAAAAGAGCAAATTGCTGCTACCTGTGCCACTATTTTGACTTATGGATCATATGGCCTCGGAGTAAGATTTTTCATTCTCTTTCTCTTTTATTTTTTTGCCTTTTCTTTTTCCTAACATTTTATACACTGGCGCTTATGCTACTACACATACAAGATTTTGGTAATGTGATGAATTGAAAATCCTATGGTTTGGAGCTGATTAGGTTTGAACTTCTAGAAACTTTTGTTTTATTTTGATATTTTTGTTTGTTCTTTTTAAAGTTATTTAAGATCGATTTAGTAGCAGTAAAGTTTCTGCCTTTGGAAATGAAAGATTGCAAATAAACCAAATTATAATATGGACAATTTTCTAGACTCTTCTTGGCCATGTTCCACATGTTGTTTGGATGAGCTTGTTTTATATCTTTTTCAAAGACAGAGTCTGGTATGGTACTTTGGGAAGGTTGGATGGCTTAATAATCATTCAGGAGTAGAAAACCCAATTTAGTCCATAATTTTCAATGTGAAGTATTCATTAGTATTTTATGCTTGGTATTGCGGGATGCCACTGGAGCTGTAGAGTTTCTAATTCTGCTTCTTATTAACTGATATAGATTTTTATTTTAAATATATTTATTCAGGTTCATGGTTCAGAATCCGACATTGATGCTTTATGTGTTGGCCCTTTGTTTGCAACCATGGCAGTAAGTACCTGTTGCCCTGCATAAGATATCTTTGGTTTTGGGTGGCATAATAATTGCCTCAGTTGTCAATTAATGCAACTTAAGCAGGAGGACTTTTTTATTGTTCTGCACAACATGCTTAAAAGCAGACCTGAAGTATCAGAGATCCACTGTGTAAAGGATGCAAAAGTTCCTCTAATTCGGTTTGAATTTGATGGGATCTCAATTGATCTCCCATATGCGCAGCTTAAGGTGTCATCTGTTCCTGAAGTGAGTATTGATGCTATGCAACTAATTGATTCAATGCTTACTGCTCCTGTCTGTTGAAAGATTTTAAACATTTTCAAATTTCCATTTTTAACTTTTTTTTTCCTCTCGAATATTTACTTGCATGTTTCTAGTACCCTGGTCTCTGCTTTGCTTACATGTAGTTACACCGTTTTGTGTCCAATGTTGTTTCATACTTGTCATAATATGAATAAACCTTTTTCTGCTTTGCCATTGATTATTGAGATTTTTGAGCTGCTGAGCCTATGAAATGTAGAATGTGGATGTATTAAACCCATACTTCCTAAGGGATGTCAATGAAACTAGCTGGAAGAGCTTGTCTGGTGTACGTGCTAACAAACGCATTCTTCAGCTTGTTCCAAACTTGGAGGTACATGTTTATTTTATCCAAACTTGGAGGTACATGTTTATTTTATCTTAGGATACTTCTCTTCTCCTACCAATCTACCATCGACCCAGCCAAGCAAGCCTAGCTTTGAAATTACTATTCTCGAGCAATTAGTAGTTGTCTTGTGAGGACACTCTTCCATATAAATTTATTGAGGGAGTAAATTTGAACATGATCATTGCTATCTGCCCCTTTATTTCGTGCCAATGTGTCTTGATTAATGTTGCACTGTTAACATCAATCTATTAATTAAGAAATACCATGGCTTGAAGTTTTGACATGACTATTTCTCGGCTAATGAGAGATGTTTGGGATGATGTAATTGTTGGAAAAATACTTTGGGGGTGGGTGGGTGTGTTTGAAAAAGAGGAGGGGTTGACAACTATATCACTATATTCAGATAATTTTAAATTTAAAGCAACCTTTACTGGATATTTTTAGATTATCATTTCTCCTTATGCTGTTTAATTCTTCAAAATCTTATGCATGTTGCTGCTGATGCATTTCAGAATTTCCAATCAATGCTGCGATGTGTTAAATTATGGGCTAAAAGGCGAGGAGTATATGGTAATGTAAGTATGACTTAGGGATGGTGAATATATTTTCATGCTTGCTTGTACTTGCTTTGAGAGCTTTCTTGGGCATATTGTTTTTCAGCAAGTGACAAATCCATGCCCTTTTTTGCTGATTGCAGTTACTTGGCTTTCTGGGAGGAGTTCATCTAGCAATTCTTGCAGCTTCTGTTTGTCAAAAGTATCCAAATGCTAGCTTAAATTCTCTTATTATGAACTTCTTCCAGACGTTTGCATTTTGGCCGTGGCCTACTCCCGTTATATTGCAAGATAGAATATTGCCTACAGCCGGAGATGCCATTGAGACACGATCCTTAATGCCTATTCAGCTGCCGTGTAGTCCATATGAATATTGCCATTCCAATGTCACTAGAAGCACATTCCGCAGGATCAGGGCAGAGTTTCTCCGAGGTCATTATAGGACTAGGGTATGTTCTGCAGTTTAATCGAGATCATAATTATGTATGCGTATTATTTGACCTCTTGCTAAGCCACTACCTATTGATGGATTTTGTGAATCTTGATGTGCAATTTATTGTGGTATCTATATAGTTTTGTTAGGACAATCTCAGTTGAATATGATGTCGTGAGGCACAAGGTAATGTGGAACTGCTTTTTGTTCTCTGCCTGGTGTTGCAGGATCTTTTGAAGCCAGATTTTGATTGGGGTAGCGTATTTGAGCATTTCCCATATCCAAAGGAGTATACACGATTTGTCAAAATTTACCTCTCGGCTTCTGACCAAGATGATCTAGGAGATTGGGTAGGTTGGGTGAAATCACGTTTTCTCTCTCTTCTTGTCAAGGTAAGGGGCTTATAATTGAAGTTCATTTGTATTCATTTTTGTATGGTTGAAGTGGTAACTTCAGCTAAAACTCTAAGGTACCATGAGCAATCATGCCCTGGGAGTTTTAAGGTACTAGACTGTTTCTTGTATGGCTGACCCTAAATAAAAGAGATATGTCCTTGCCATGCTAATCTGATTGGAGTAGTTTCTTTAGTTTAATGTAGCCCCTCTCCTAATCTTACACGAATCTGGTGAAGTAGAAAAGTCAGGTTCATTGCATCCATAGTAATTATTTTGGTTAAATCACCAGGCATACATGCATATGAGCTGCCTATCCTGCAATCCAGAACATGAGCAATCATGTTGTGGGAGTTTTATGGTACCTATGGTTAAAATTTGTTGGTTAATTTCGAATAATTGCAGAATGTGCTAAATGCTGCAATCACATGGGACTTGTCTGTTTCTTTTCTCTCACTGAATATGACACTTATCAGATGAATATCAATATTTTACAACTTTTTGAAATCTTTTGCTGAATTGACAATCATGTGGTTATTTGCTGCAGTTGGAGGAGGTACAAGGTCTTTGTGACCCTAACCCTATTGAACATGTAGATATTGATGTAACAGAGCCCAATGTCGTGTTCTACTGGGGCTTAAATCCCAGCAAGAGTAGTTTCACAGATATACGGCATGTTGAAGAGGATTTCATGAAGAATCTCAAAAATGGCTATCAAGGGTCTGCTGGAGGGATGGGATTATCCATTTTGCAAGCTTCGCAGCTGCCTAAGAGTGCTCTTCTTGACACTGGAATAGGGAAGGGGACGAAAGCATGTTGGAAAATTCTCGATTACAATCTTCGAAGAACCCCAACGTACTCTCAGCATTTGCCACATTACTTTGTTGGGTATGTGGCAACCGACAGAGAGCCCGAGTACCCAAGTGCTGGGGGTTAGGCTTATTATAAATTTATATCCCATACTTGGTTTGCCTCGTGAAGATGATGACAGAGTTAAGTTTTTGAGCATGCAGTAAAGGAGGAGGAGAAATGGCAGAAGCTTGAAGTTAGAGATTAGTCTTGAGTGAGATTAATTAGCGTAGTGCTTGCAAAGTTGTAAACTCAAATATTCAGTTAAATTGCAAAATTTTCCGAATTATTTGTGAATGCTTTTTCTGAAATGATTTGTGTTGAGGGCAGTATGCAATTCATACGAATGGTCAAGTGATGCATCAGATATAGAAGTTCCCGGAGCTATATTGCAATGACTTCCTTGGAAGGACTGAATGGAGAAGGGGTAGACCATGTTTACTTGGTCTTAGGTTAGGTTTGGTTAGCGAGTTAAAATGAGACAACTTGAGATGAAAGTTAAATAAAATATTATTAAAATATTAATTTTTAATATTATTATTATTTTGAAATTTAAAATAATTAAATTGTTTATTATATTTTATATAAAAATTTATAAAAATTATAATAATGAGATGAGATGGGTTAAGAGCTCTCTCTCAATCCAGGCCAAGCCTAATCAAGATAAGAAACGACTTAATTCGCAAATTAGAAAAGGGTCTCCCCACTGAGAAAAGGTTTTTGTCCCTTGTCAGCCATAACGCTCTCCAAAGAAGAGCTCTCATCCCTTCCACCCAGTTGAAGAAGCTTCTCCTCCTCCTCTCCCCTCTTTTTCTCTTTATTTTAATCTTTTTTTCTCTTTTTTGTTTTCACATTGGAGTTTAGTTCTGCATATATATTTTGTCCACAACACCTCATTTTGTCCTTCATGCCTCCTCCATTTTACTGGTACAGGAGCCTTGTCATTGTGTGGCGTCACATTTATATGCTGGTCTCACGTGGCACGTCATCCCATGGTGTTCAAGTTCATCCTCTTTCCGAGATAACAAGCTCTCAAGTTTGGACACTAGAGCACTCGTTTTGTAATAACTCATTTTTACGTAAAATTTGAAGAAAACTAGTGCAAAATTGCCTCCAACGGATCATGTATGTGCGAGGATTTTTAATCGATCTATGGAATTTTTTAGGCCCAATCGTTGGAGGACTCACTAGAAGATAAAATATGAAAGAATAAGAGGAAATAAGAAGAGTGTAAGACATGAAAGTGTTAGGAGGCATGATAAAGTAATGTCAAGAGAGAAAAAAATTAGAAATTTGACATAAAAGCAAGGAAAATGAAGGTGTTAGGAGAGAAAAAGTCGAGAAGTGATCAAGTGTGAGACAAGAGATAAAAAGAAAGATGAACCTACGGATTGGAGGACCTTTTTGACACTCTTTTTTGGGACTTTTGGGTTTTAGGTTGACTTCTTCTTCAACATGAGCAAAACATAGAACTTATTCTCTAACGAATAGATCTATAACTTTTTTTGTACAATGAGAAATGAAAGGCTATGAGAGACTGTAAAGTGTAAACAAACTTATTATAGTAGAATCTCCTCTCCCCAAACCCCTGTGGACATAGGTCTAGTGCCGAACCACGTAAAATTGTGTTCATCTCTATTTATTTTCTATATTTAAACAATGTTCATCGTTATAGATATACGAACTGACGCTATACAGCCGCACTGGACCACTGCCGGGAGCTCCATATAGCACCAATCGAGGCCCAGCGCCTCTCAGCGCATCCCTGGAATGGATCTCTCTTCCCCTTCCGGACTATGCGCGTTTTTTTTACGTTAACAATGTATTTTAAAAACTATTTTCCATTTTGCTATAATGTTTGGCTACATGTAGCGTGAACTGTACACAAATGTAAAAATATTTTATTTATTTTTTCTCTTTTCATGTATTTTGTCTCCCACAATAGTTTCTCTCTCTTTATATTTTTTTTCCAACAAACTATTAAATAATATAACATTTAAATAATGTAAAGAAAAAATAGATAAACTAATATATGATATATTGTAAAAGTTAGTATGTAAAATAGAAAAAGTGAGTTTTTGTAATGTATTTTAAAGGATAAGATACATAAACCATTTGACCTCATTTGGTTTCAGATATGAAACACAAAATTTTGAAAACTTTTCTAAAATTTTGTATGGTCAGACACTTTGAAAATAAACCTGTTTTTGTATCTCACTTTTTTTTTTTTATAATCTCAATTCTTCTCAAATTATTTTATCATTGTTCAGTTAATTGTACTATACACAAAAAGTTACTAGTGGATCGTCTCCTTTTTCTCTCTCGTGTTCATCTTTCGGCAACAAAACCTGCCTAGTGGAGAATGTGCTTTCATCTGTCCATTGTCTGCTTGTTTCGTATGGATTGTCTCCTATTGGTTGAATTGATGCCTGTATCCTTGACTATTCAAATACCATTTGTCTCGTACGTGAGAGTTGATATTAGTGGATCCCAATTTTTTTTCTTTAAGAAATACTATAAAAAAAGTCAGAATATTTTCATCTTATTTTTATAAATAAACACACATTTTAATAAAAATTTCCTCATTTCAATTCACATATTTCAATAATATTCATATATATCTTAAAAAATCTTATATCACATCATCTCATGAAAGCAAAGAGGAGCAACAATATTTGGAATGAGCTTTGGCAGGCATTTCATGAGAGTCATCTACATGGTCCATTCACTAGACTAGACTATTTTACAGACCGTTAATTAGGTAAGCAAAAAAGGAATTATGCTTAATTCTCAGGCAATGCAAGGCCATATATAATTCTCGCAATTATATTTATGCCAGCTAGAGAGAATCAATCCCGACACCTTATCCTTATTATATCTTTTCTTCAAAAAGAAGAACTTCTTTAATCTTCTTAAAAGCTTCTTTTTCTGCGACAAATACATTTCACCAATTAATAAACGTAGAGCTTTAATCAATCATGTCCCATGATATATTGAGATCAATAATTTGTTAAAGAGAAATGATATTTACAATCGTGAATGTATAAGTATCATGCAGTCATAAAAAATAAATAAATATGAGACTCACATGAAAATAAATTAATTTTTTAACAGTGAACTCTATTTTTTTTCAAAATAATTACATGACGTTTGTATATTTTACAACTGTATGTAACATTACTCTTTGTTAAAAAAATTACATTTATAAGATATGGTTTGACAGACAGGGATATATATATATATCCTCTCGCTCCGCACCGTTTTGTACAAAAGTGGATATGTTGATCTTATCAACATATTTACTCTGGTCATCATTAATGTCGTTGCTCTTGCTGGTTGGATCTGGCCTGCTTTCTAAAACTCTTTGTCTGATTGCTTGAGTGGATGAACATTATCATCTGCTTTCCATCCAGCCATCCATTTTCTCCTACACAGCAATATTATTGATTTGCATGGATGGAAATAACTTTATAATCTATACATATCACAGCTTGCTTTTCCTACTATAAATATAAATTTCGGTGAAAGGACGCTAATGTAATTTGCATGGAAAAGACGGTAATGGCGAAACTGCAGCACCTTATCTGCAATCATATCAAATATAGCAAACGCCATCAACATGTGACTGTGATGAGGCCTATACGACAATTTGAGCAACAGTCGCATGTGGTCTCCATAATCAACTTTTCAAAGTGCATTACAAGTGTCGTACTAAGGCCTAATTCTATAAAAAATTGTACGGATTGTATTAGTATTGTATCAAGATATGTATTATAATTAATAAGTCAATTCAAACACGACTCAAATTTTGTGTTAAAATTTCAAACCTTAACACAATCTTTTAAAATAATGAGTTAACACGACACAATCAATTTTAACCCGTTGCTTAATACAAAATATATTGACCCGAATTGAACCGAATTGAACCGACTCGTTTTAACTCGTTTACGTTAAAGTCTTAACAGTACCAAATATGATAAACACACAATTACAAAAATATGATAAACATACATTATAATAATATTAAAGTTACAATCCTAAATATGATAAACACACATCGTAAAATATTAATATTACAATCCCAAATAAGATATAAATGTAAATTTAACTTTATTAACGAGTTATAACGGATTATAATGGGTTGATTCGTTAAGCCATCATGTCTTAATAGAGCAACCTGTTTTGACTCGAACCCGTTAAGGCTAAATCCAAACTTGCTTTTATTGTGTCGTGTTCGTATTGGGTCAACGAGTCATGTTACCTATTGTCACCCCTAATTATTTCCCATGCAGCTTTCAGATAATTGATCAGTATTTCATACATAAAAAAAGGGCTTCATTATTACAAAAAAAAAGTCTTAGGTTAGATTTAGATAGTGAGTTGAGATGATATGACTTGAGATAAAAGTTGAAAGTAAAATAAAATATTATTAGAATATTATTTTTATTTTTAAATTTAAAAAGTTGAATTGTTTAATAATTTAAAAAAGTTGTAATAACGAAATAATATGAAATGAGTTGAAATGAGTTAAGATCAGATGGATTGAGAGCCACTCTTAATTCAAACCGAGCTAATTCTTAAGCTACGTTTAAATATTGAGGTGATATCAGATGATTTATGAATAATAATAAAAAAATAATAAATAACAGTGAATAGTTTATAAATAGTAATGAATCCAATGAGATAGTTTGAGGTGATCTCACTAACCAAACCCTTTTCACACTTGTGTGTGTGAGATAAAAACCCACAAGGTAAATTGTATGAAGGATTCTTCATTTTGGGGAAGAGATCAACATGACCACAAAACTTATCCACTCAAGGCTACCTCAAAACTTGATCATGATTTCCTTTGTCAAATATATTATATAATATGTATATTATATACAAGTGAATCACGCCAGCTAATTGATATCATTTTTTAAATGTAAATGATCCTTATTATCCAATATTACCTATATATATTGTAATTCTCTAAATATTTTCTTAATTTGCTCACATTAACCATTTTTCCAATTATTCTATTATAATTATTCTAACGGTTTCCATTTCTTACAAACATTAATTTGCCATTTCTCATTTAATTTTATTTAAATGAATATCAATGCACAAATTAAAGACCTTTTGGCTCATATTAATTTCCAAATGATCCCTGGCAATAGATCAATTACCATTCAAACGGCCATCTTGACGTGACAGTGGTACCACGTAGTTTATTAAAAAAAATTATATTCAAATTAAAAAGAGGAGCGTCAAAAAATACAAAAAGAGGAAGATTGAAATTTAAAATTTTCTCTATTATTTTTGTATTTGTACATTTTTAAATAAATCACTTGACATGATACCATGTCAAGAGAGTCATTTGAGCAGTAAGGTTAAGATGAGCTAGTAGTATTATTCATAGAATTTATAAGTCTTGCGAGTTCATTAGGATAGGATAACATAGAATTTGAGGTGTCTCTTACTATTCCTCCAAGTAATTAAGATCACAGCTCCTAATTATAATATTAACTTAAACTGGCCTTGTCTGACCCTAATGTTATCCCCGACACCAGTGATCTTGGCAGTATTCTAGTATGTTGTAGTAAAAGTGCCTCGTGCAGCAAGCTGGAAAACGTGGATTGACTCATGATCAGTTCATGTTCAAAGCAAGAATTTTTCTGTTACTACTTTTTGTCGAGCACACGAGGATTTCATTTTGTTAGAGCGTTTCTTATATACCTATTTTAACGCTATAATAGTTGTGATAATTAAGGTAATTTGCAGAAAATAACGTAAACTAGCTGGGAATGGAATCAGTTGTGATAATTCTCGATCCTCAGCTTGCTTGACATATGGCTAGAGGATTCGGTGCTTTGTTATAAATGTAATCAGAAGGTGCATAAATTCAGTTTATAAAAGAGAAAATGATCAAAAAATTACAATCAAGACTGTAAGATTTTGAATAATTAATACAATATCATGACTTTCCTTCCACCACAGCTTTGGTGCATGCGTTAAGATGAACGTTTTGTTGACTCATGTTGTGCATGATTAATTGATGAGTTGCAATCTTATACGGCAAGAGTATCCTTAGCAGATTGGAAACTTTTGCATCACTGTCACAGACAACACAACAATGGCAAACCCAACCATTTTTAATTTTACTTCTGCATTAGGTACGTACAGGCCCCATACTCCTGGCCTATAAAAGGAGCTCGCACCCTGAAGAATAACCATCATCTAGCTCTTAGCATTTCTTTACAACTTTTTGTCCCATCTTCTTTTCCTGATCTGAAAACATGAAACTTTTGTTGCTCATCTTTCTTGTTCAAGCTGTTCTTCAGACCATATATCTACCGGCAAGCCAAGGCACGGTGCAGCCAATGGATGCCAGATTGATTGAGCAAACATGCAAGCAGACACCCCTATACAATCTTTGCGTATCTATTCTTAAATCAGACTCTCGAAGTTCCAAGGCAGATGTCACAGGGCTGGCTCTCATCATGGTTGATGTACTCAAGGCCAAGGCAACTGGAACTAGGAACTATATTAAGAGGCTTCTCCGGGGCAACCTAAAACGAGATGTAAGGCATGGCTTGAGCTCTTGTGCTGAAGTATACAATTCTGTTTTAGAGGCTGATGTCCCGGTAGCCATTGAAGCTTTGCAGAAAGGTAATCCTAAATTTGCTGAACAAGCTGCAAATGATGCTGCCATCGAGGCCAGTTCATGTGAAAGGAGTTTCTCAGGCCATTCGCCTCTCACTAAAAGTAACAAATCCATGCAGGATGTCTCATCTGTGGCTGCAGCCATTGTCAGGTTATTGCTTTAAGGGGTTGATGCGTTTTTTGTGATGAACCTACCTACAACAATACAAAATGAAATAAATGTCTTTAATGGGATCTTTTTGGTAGCATATTTCAATTAGCTTAATTCAATTAAGTAGTTAGTCATATTATTTCCTTTTATACTATTATGTGTTTGGCAACACAAATAATTTCTATAAGAAAGATGGGTAAGATTTTCATTAAGCAACTTTCTCTCAAAATATTTTCTTCTTCATTAATGAAAATTTGGAGGTCCAGTTCTCTCCTAGTAGACATCCCTCCTGGCATGTCTATTCCATTTTCTCCATCTTTAGCATCATGGATGCCCTCTAATAGATATGCAAATCAGTTATTAATAAGACTATCGTTTACTATGATGTTAACAACAATGGATAAGGTGGCAGAGATCGAGATAGACCCATTTTATATTACGTACCCTTCAATTCTAATAAAAGAAAAGAGAAAAAATGAGTTTATCTTTTGTTTATAACTGGAGAGACCGTGCCTAACTCTAGTTTCCAGTACTGTATAATGGCCATTCACCCTACCAACAGAATAGTTCTTTGTGATCTATATCTCTATCTAATCGAAATCGTGTAGTGAGAGTATCCAGCATATCCTAGAATTTTCAGTTTTTAATTGCCTAGAAACTTTGTTGGAAGTTGTCAAATCACTTGGCTTCGTTCAACTCTTGCAATTTCTTTACTTTTCTTGGCATTTTTATCTTCCCTTTTTCTTGATGGGAACAAAGAACAGAGAATGAATTTACATTATGAATCTTCCTGTTTATCGATGGGAATAGAGGACAGAGAATTAATTCACTGTTTCAATTCTTTACTTCCTCAGCACTGTTGCAAAGATATTTGAACCTCTTTTTTTTTTTTTTAAGTACAGAGAATTAACTAAAGTTATGAATGAAAGAAGATTCTAAGAGCTCCCTACAAAATATGGAACTCCCTCGTTAACCAATGTATAACTAATGAATAAACCAAGCAACATGATTCTCAGTAAAGATATATATATTTTTTTAAAGAAAAGGAGGGCGACACCTCCATAACAAAAAAATATCAACTAGCATCTAACATAAGGAATACCCAATCTATCTGTACGAAGAAGACCCCTAAGCCTCCCCGGACCAAACTCCTCTCCAAGGAAATCCCAAGTCCCTCCATTAGCCCCATGTTTAGCTAAAAAATCCGCCACTATGTTTGCTTCTCTAAACACATGCCTAAATTGAATGTTAAGAAAAGAAATAATAGACTAGGTTTCTTCCCAAAAATCCTATAAATACCAATAATTACAAGCCCCCGAAATAAACCAACCCACCATCACATTTGAATCCAACTCAACCAAAAAATCCCTCAAACCCAGCTGTTGACAGAGACGAAGACCATCAATAAAGGCTCGACATTCAGAAATTGTGTTGGTAGCTTATCCATAGCAATGAGCAAAACCCCCAAGTACATGACCCTGCGCATTCCGAACAATACTTCCCCCGCCTGACATCCCTGGGTTACCAAGTGAACCACCATCAGCATTGAGTTTAGCCAACCCCACTGCTAGCGGAGACCAATCAATCAGCTTCGGCACTTGCACTGCAATAGGCACAACTCGACAGTTTAGTTCCCTCAACACCCACAAGTCATGTGACCCCATAGATTTGAACTTCTGCATGGAATCCAAAATGTCCAGAATAAATCCTTTGACCATTCGGATAATACCCTTCCATTCATATTTCACATCTTCCATACGTGCTGCACAACGAGCTCTCCAAAGAGCCCAAGAAATAAGATTAGCAATTATACCACGAAATCAATGAACTTGTGAGGAAGAAGAAGCAAGACACCACCAAACATTTAATACCCCAATCCACACCCGAGTTATTGGTAATCGAATGCCAAAAATTGCCGCAAAAAATCCCAAACCTTCCTTGGCCCCTCCCCATTACAAAGCACATGATCCATAGACTCCATCTTGTTTGACGCACAACAATGACACTTAGAAACAACAAGAATGTCGAGCTGTTTAATGGTTTCATCTATCGGAATGACATTTTGACGTGCTCACCAACATAAAAAAGACATATTCTTTGGCACATGATCTTGCCATAGTCACTTCTTCCAAAAACAAACATTACCATGGGACCGAATAAGCTGCCAGGCCGACTTCGTAGAAAAAACCCCATCCACCGTGTGCTTCCAAACCAGGACATCATCCCCCTCTAGAACACGGACCCTCGCTTGGATAATTTTATGAACCATATTCTCATCAACCAGTTGCTGAAGCCAAGCAAAATTCCAAGCCGCCCCATCATATAAATTTCGAACCTGCAACTTGGAATCGCCCACTACTGGTAACTGATCTGCAATAGGCAAATCCCCAAGCCAATTATCATACCAAAAATTCAAGGAACCCTCTCGGACCAACCATCTCGAATGCCTTAACATCAAAGGCAAAACCTGCAAAACTCCTTTCCAGAAACAGGATCCCCTTGACACCGCCACAACTAAAGCAATATGATCATTCCCCACATATTTTGAAGGGAAAAAATCTGACCAAAGAGATCCACCAATAAGCAATTTCCAAGCAAACTTCATGAACAAATATTGTTGGACCTCCGAAAGATCCCAAATCCCCAAGCCTCCTCCTCAACTGGTAAACAAATACTATGCGAGAAAACCCATTTACTTTTCTTAATCTCCACACTCGATTCCTAAAGGAAATTAGAAAAAATTGACTTAAGTTATGCGAAAACTCTTTTAGGCAAATTCATCAATGACAACAAATGAATGTGCATGCTATTAAGCACATGTTTAATAAGAATAATCTTACTGTCAAACGAGAGCAACTTGCTCTTCCAACCAGCCAACTTCTTTTGCATTCTCAGTAAAGATATAACAATGGCCCCTGTAGCCAACTTAGGAGGCTCTACCCGCTTTCCATATTACCGATTTCTACATTTTTTAATGCCTATTTATCTTATTGGGATGCCATGACAAAAGATCATCTGATTAGGGTCACCAAGAATAGTGAATATATATTATGATTAAATCATGGACGGCAGCCAACTTTGCCCTTGTCCCATGGGTTGTCAGAAAATATCTGGTCCCAAGAGGAGTACTTAGACTGCTTCATGAGACAGTGATGGGAGTTTATATTGCCTCATAATCTTGAAGTCCTATATGAAATTCCCAACATCAACTTCCGTGCCTTTACAACAGTCATTGTGTTCCCAGTTTGGTATCAGGTATTTCTTTTAGTCAAGTATAAAGACTCTGTGCAGTGTGCATCTATTTCCTTGTCATCCAAAAACAGAGGTGCAAGTGAATGTTGTTAAGAAGTCGATCATTTTCTCTTTTATTTTCTATCATGAATGTGCTTCAAGTGACCAAGTCTCCAACAATATTCTTTCAGACTATGCCCCAAAGCCTAATTAAGAGCAAGAGTTTTTCTTGGTAGATGTACAATGCTGGGAATTGTATCTCTCATCCGACTTAGATTTTCATTTTTCTTTTCATTTCACACAAAGGACTTCAGATTACAGAGAAATAAACGAGTATATAACAGTTTTCTCGATTTTTGTTTTTAATATTATTTCAGCTTTCACGTGCAGAGATACCTGAATAGTAGGGAAAACAGTCCTTGACAAAAAATTTCTAACCAACAGATTTTGAGGACAGCAAATCCTACATTGTGGGACAGACTATAAAGCCGACTTAAGATTCATCTACCAGCTGTTAACATTTCCGGCACCGACGTGGACATTAAGTTATACAAAAAGAAAAATGTGTAATTGGTGCATCCGAACTGATTGAACTTGGAAAATATGTGTAATTGGGTGGAAAAAACAAAATGCAGAAGTAATAAAGCTAAGAAAGCGACAATCAAATTATATAGGAAATTTCCTTAACAAAGGACCTTGAAGGATATTTGTTTGGTTGTCTATTGGATATATATTAAGGTTGCGTTTGAATGTTGAATTCGATTCAACTCTTTATAAATAGTAGTGAGTTGAATAACAAATGGAGTTATGTGGGATCCATCTAAACTGAGTTTAAAGTGTGTTTGGATGTTAAGACGAATTTAATACTTTTTATGAGAAGTTGAAAAAGATTATGACTCCCACGTATAAAGATGAGTTAAGTTAAAAAAAATTGTGGATCTCATGTGTAAGAAAATTTTGAGTTAATATTAATTTAAGAACTTAAGAATTGAATATTTAAATGATAAGACTCAGCTCAACTAATTTTCAACCAAATGCAACCTAAAAGGACAAAATGCTCTTGCACTTTGAGAGCATGAGAAAACTTTTTCGACTTTTGGGCCCCAAAGTTTGGGAACCATTGGTACCAACCAATGTTGGTTGTTAGTTGTTTGTTACCAGTACAGCAAGACACTTGTGAAAGATCACACTTGAAGTTAAAGATGGTTTCTTTTCTTTCCTTTTCTCAAGATGTGAATTATTGGGCATTTTTTTCCAAACTAAATACTCAAATCAGGGGGTTTTAAAAAAGGTGGGCGACCATAGAATTATCAAATATGTAATGTGAATGATGCAAGAGATTTCAACTAATACTGTTGAGCCATAATGTGGACACAACTCTGATTTCAAACTTGCAAAAAATGCAGAGAGAAACAACCCATAAATGAGACATCACTTGTGCCTATACTTTAACATGGGAAAAAAGAATGTTCATATCTGGCAATACAATTGCATAAACAAGTCCAACAAAGTAAAGTTCCATTTCTCTCATCTGAGAGAAGCCCAATTTCCCTATCTCTACACCTTAGCATCATCCTCCACTCTTTGTCCATCCAGTCTTCACAAAATAATGAGGAATTCAATCTCTCCAATCTCCATCTTTCTTCTTCTTGTTGTTCTTTTCCCCATTTTTCCTCCATTAACCCGATGCTCCATCCTTCCATTGAATGAAAGTGACAATTTGATAGAGGAAATATGCAAGCAAACACCCCACTATGACCTTTGCCTCTCATATCTGCAGTCCAACCCTCAAAGCTCAAATGCAGATGCCAAAGGTCTAGCCCAAATCATGGGCGATATCCTCTTGGCATGTGTAACGGAAGAGCTGAATTACATCGAGGGACTGATTAAGCAGGCCCCAGAGCCAGAGCTAGAGCGATCCTTGGCTTACTGTGCAGAACTATACATCCCAGTTGTGAAGTATACTCTCCCACAAGCACTGGATGCTTTGAGTAAAGGTGGGTACAAGTTCGCCAACTATGGCATTGCCGATGCTGCCAAGGAGGCCGATGCATGCGAGAAGAAGTTCTCCGGTTCAACCGGTTCGCCTGTGACTGATCGGAACAATCTTGTTGAGAATCTCTCTGAAGTGGCCAAAGCCATTGTCAATGTATTGCTGAAGGGTTAGTTTATTCTCTTTCTTCCTTTATAGTAGTGCTTAATTGTCGTGTAACGGGGCATCTCTGCAACAATTGTTCAGAACCTTTTGTCAGATTTTTAATATCTGTTTTGTCTGAATGTAAGCAGTAGTTTCAGCCATAAATTTAGGGTTAGTTTGTTTTCGGCGTTTTCGCAAAAGAGATAAGGGAAGATGAGTTAAATATTAAAATTAAAAATTAAATAAGATATTATTAAATTGTATTTTTTTAATATTATTTTTATTTTAAGATTTAAAAATTTTGAATTATTTTTTTATTTTATATAAAAATTTTAAAAAATTATTAATTAAATAAAATGAGATGAGTTGAAAAGAATTATAAAAATAAATTAGACTAATTTCTCTTGTTCCAATGTGATCATGGCATTCAAGTTTCGTAAAGAGTTGGGTGGAATGGATTTAGGTTGGCCTTTGTCAAGTGTTTTGCACAAGATTTTTTTCTTACAAAATATAGTATATAAATGATGAGTAGAAAAATTTAATTAATTTAAAAAAAAAACGTAATGTATAGTGTGTGGAGATAATGAATAGCAAATCTCCCAAAAAAATACAGAGGATTTATTTATGCATACAATGATAATACCAATTTTCACTCCAAATATTCTTGAATAAAACCACTCGTGTCTTCTATAGTAGTTATATAGATATAGAAGGTTGATCTTTTCCATTTTGGAATTGCAATAAAGATGGAGGAATTTGGATTAAAGGAATGTTACAAAAAACTTGCATCGCCGCTGCCCATTGCACTAGATTATGCGCGTATTGATTTTGAGATCAATGGATTTTTCTCATTGTCTATTCCTTGAATGAATTTAAATGATGTTTGATGTCATTGATGATGGGGCTCTGGATCCATTCTAGGATAGGAGAGGAATTGGCAATTGCTTGAATAATCATGTTTGAGTCCCCTTTAAGAATTATTTTTTTCAGACACATTCTTTACTCAACAAAAACAAAGGGAGGAGGTATCATTTGGTTATGCTCTAGTTTGTTTGTAAGGAACCAAAGGTTATCTATGGCAATGGTGGCAAAACTATGAAAGTATTGGTGCTCTTCCTCAGGGATTTTGAGGATCTTCGAAGGGCTGAGAATGTTTTTGATCCAGTTGGAGATTGGTTGACTTGAAAAAAGGGTGGTGTCAGTAGGCCAATTTGAAGGCCTCCACATTATTCTAGAATAAATGCAATTGAGGAACATATGTGAGAGGTCTTCTGGTTCAGTTTTACATAAATGACAGCTAAGTTGATCCTCATCAAGAGGGATGACAGTGTTGATTAAAGTTTTTGTGGGGAGGATGTTATAGCTTATTTTCCAGGGAAGCAATTTTAATCTATCTTGCAGTTTCAGTTTCCATAATCCTTTCCAATTGATGGATTGATTATTGAGAGTGGAGGAACAACTTTCACTAACAAGAGTTGCATACGCTGATTTGACAGAGAAAATACTTGATGAATGATTGAGCCATTTGATTTTATTAGGGATAAAGTGGAAATTATGGTTGGCTAAGGGGATTTTTTGAATTTCCCTTGAGGTATTTTCTGAGAAAATGGTGTTTACAAGTAATGTGTTCCAAGGCCTTGGTTCTTCAAGAGTGAGTTTGGAAACTGTCATGGTTTGATCAAAGATTGGATTATTTGGGTTTGGATGTGGCATGAAGGATGAGATGGTAGGAATCTAGGGGTCACTCTAGACTTTAGTGGAGGTATCATTGTTTATTTGAAAACAAACACTGGACCTCATAAACTCTCTTTGTTTAGAAGACTCTTCCAGAACCAAGTCATTAGCGAAGAGGAGATGGGAGATAGAGGGCCCTCCTTTTAACAATTTTATGCCCTTTATACAATTGAGATTTTCCTTTTTGTTAATGAGTCTGTACAGGACTTCAGTTCCAAGAATGAAAATGAAAGGAGATAAGGGGTCTCCTTGTCTAAGATCTCTTGAAGGTTGAAAGAAACCATGAGAGACACCATTGACAATGGTTGAAGGAATGACCATTCCATAGAATCAAAGGCCTTTGTCATGTCCATTTTAATGGTCATTTGGCCTACTCTGCCACTTTTTTTTTTTTCTTCATTTGGTGGAAAATTTATTGGGTTAGGATGATGTTTTCTTGGATGAGTCATCCATGAATGAAAGCGGATTGACAAGGGGAGATGATATTTGGGAGAATGGATTTGAACCTATGAGCAAGGATTTTTGCTATTATTTTATAGCAAACATTTGAGAGGCTAATAGGTCTGAATTGATTTACTTCATTTGGATTGTCAACTTTTGGAATTAAGACTAGGTTGGTGTGGTTGAGTTCTTTATGAAGCTTTCCATGAATGAAGAAGCTCTTAACAGCAGCAATCAAGTCAGTTTTAATGACTTCCCAAAAAGTTTTGTAAAAAAGACCCGTAAAGCCATCAGGTCCTGGGCCTTTGAAAGGGGAAGTTTTCTCATGATGAGAGTAATTTCCTCTTCAATTGAAAATTTGCACAGAAAATCATTCTCAATATCAGTAATCTTTTTTGGGAAACAGATTTTCTAGTCCAACAGGGGGTAGGATGAGAAGAGGTTCAGATGTTTTGGAAGTGATCTTGGATCTTGGCTATAATTATTGAGTGATCTGCCATCCATTGATTCCTAACTATTTTGAGGCACTCAATGTTGTTGCACCTACGTCTGATTGAAGTGGAAACATGAAAGAATTTTGTCTTTAAATCAGTGGAGGTAAGCCTAGTCGCTCTGGATTTTTGTCTCAAAAAGAATTCTTCCCTTATGAGCAATTCATTGATGTTTTCCTTTAAGTCACCTTCCAAGGTCCTAGAGGAAGGTGATGAGTCTTGGTCCTGGAGTGAGGAAAGGATAGTGGTCAGATTTTTTATTTGAGTTTGGATGTGACCAAAGCTTTTGAGATTCCATATGCAAAGAGTTTTTTTTTTTTTGTTACTTTGAGCTTTTTTGAAAGAATGAAGGATGGGGTTCCAATGAAATGGGAGTTCTAAGCATCTTTTAGGATCTTGAAGATAGATGGGTCTCTAATTCAGAATTCTTCAAATTTGAAAGATTTGGAAAAAGCTTTCCTATTCAAAGTTTCTAATATGATTGGTGCATGGTCAGATAAGACACGAGTGAGGGTTGTTAGAGAAGCTTGAGGAAAGAGTTCAAGCCAAGGGAGGTTGGCAATTCCTGTATCGAGTCTTTCTTTTATCAAATTGTGACCATGCCTGTTATTTGTCCAAGTAAACTTTGGACCAAAGGATCTTAGATCAGCAAGACCAAACCTATCCATGAACAAGTGGAGACCTTTTGGATTTGATGACTGAGCAACTGGTTTACCTCCTAGCTTGTCAGACTGAGTGAGGATTGAATTGAAGTCTCCTATAGCTAGAGAAGGGCCATTAAAAAAATCTATAATGCTGTTAAGATGGTCCCAAAATTCTTTCTTTTTACTATAGGGAGTAGGATAGTACACCAGATTTAAGAGCCACAGCATGTGGGTAGGATCAGAATACACCAACACAGATATCACATTACTAGAGATATTTATAAGGTCTATATTGAAGCCAAGCAGATACAAGAGCAAGAGGCCCTCCCCATTTCCCAGTAGGAGGGGCGTGCACAAAATAAGAGAAACCTAACATATTAACAATACAAATAGTGTCATTGGTAGATAATAGAGTTTCTGAAAGGAAAATAGCCTCAGGGTTATGAACCCTGATAATTGCCCTAAGGGATCTGATTGCACGAGGTCGGGCAATACCTCGGCAATTCCATGCTAGTAGCCTCATGGAATCTTTGGTGGCAGTGAGGACCCTGCCACCTCAGTCGTTGGATTCATGGGGAAGATATTCATAGTTTGAGTCTGAACTTTGTTACCCAAGGCCTTCAATTCTTGGTTTTGGTATGGTGCATATCAGACTATGGTGGAGTTGTTCTTCAGACTTTTCCTTTGCATCCTTTCCTTCTTAGCCTTTTGAGATGCCTTAATTTTTGCTGGAGTACCTCAGGAGGTTTCTGTCACCGCCCCGATCACATGTGCTCCAGTTCCTTCCTCTCTGCTTTCAGTTTCTTCCACAGGTATGGTTGCACTAAGATAATACCTGATGAATGGGGGGAAATGAGGGATGGTCTTCTCATAAGAAAAATTCTTTCTCTTCTTAAAAGTCTTGCTAGGTAGGTTGATGGAAGGGAATGAGATGGTAAATGCAGAGGCCATCTTTTTCTTGTTTAGGGATTGTACCTTGCAGGAAAACCCTTTTGGGGAGAGAGTGTCTTGATGGGGGGCCTAGTGGGCTTGGGAGAAGGTTTGGGTAGGGCTCAACAGAAATGTGTTAAAGGCTATACAAGCCTTGCCCGAGGGACTGACGAGGAGAGAAAGATGATTTGTTTGAATAAAGATGAAGTGGGCTTGGGTCCGTCTAAAATGGGCTCTATTGATTCATTTGGTTGGGTCGAAAGGGGGTAGGTATCATTGATGATGGGTTGGGGGGGGGGGGGGCAGATGGTACTTTGGCTTCAGCCGACCAGATTGCTGTACTGGCTCTATTGGTCCTGAAGGGGGACACCTGGAAGGAAGAGGATCTTTCATCTTGCGTTAGAATGGTTGGGATAAATGAGACCTGTTTATTGAAGGCGATTGTTTCACTGCTTCAACTAATGGTACAATCAGTTTTGTTTGGAAGCTTTGATCGATGCCATGTGGAGGTCAAATGGAATTGCATGGTTCATTTTTCCCTGCTTTTGAGGGTTGACTCTCGATATGGTGAACAACGCAGTTTTGTAGGTTTAGCTTACTCCTACTTGTTACTCCAGAAAAAAGTTGTTTGATGCAGAATTCTTTTTTGTTGCCCTCTTCAGTACTGATGGTGATTGCTTTACCTTTTCCAAGGTGCTCTTCCTGGACATTCTTCCCTATTGCTTTGGTAATCCTTGGACGAACCTGTATGGAGGTTTCAAATGTTCTCTGATTCTCACCGGTGGAAGAGTGGGAGGGATTTGTTCAAACTGTGGGACTAATTGTGGTGGTTCCCTCGCTGGTTCCTCGGGTTGCGCCATGCTCCTTGGTTCCTGGAGGTATGCTCTCATCCAGTGACCGAACCATGGCTCCTCAGCCGAGCTGATGTAGATGGGGCAGGCCTTCTGAAGATGGCCTAGTCTTCCACATCCATAGCAAAATTCGGATAAATGCTCATATTTAAAGCTAAATTTAGCAGGACTTTTATTAATTCTGGGCAAAGTGAATCCTTCATAGAGGGCTTTATTTGCGTTAATCTCCATCCTAATTCTTAAGAAAGGCCTTACACACATGTTGGGAAGATAAGATTGATCAATGTCAATTAAACACCCCAGGACTCTGCCTATTTTCCTTGTGTTATCTTCAGTCATCATTTCGAGGGGTAATCCATAGATATGGATCCAAAAAGTAGAGTGTAAAGGTTTATTTCCTAGAGACTAAGACCTGGAGGCCATTCTTTGAGCACCATATGATATCTTTTAAAATTCCAATATCTTTGATGAAACACTCTATTCTTTTCTAGTGGGGATGGAAAATTGAAAAAGAAAGTATTGGTTCCAAGGTCTTCGATCGTGAGCCTAGGTACAAAGCTCCTATACGCACGTATAGTAGAATGAAAAGTATGTTTGTTAAGAGCTTTGGCTGAGACCAACTTACCAATAAGAGTATGGTTTGAGATCTTTGTAGCAGTCTCAGATCTTAGATGCCAGTACCAAGATGATGTCATCTCATGTTAAAGTTTTTGTTTGTTCAATAAGCATGTCGAAGTTCGATTTGTCTTTTGTCATTACTAGGATGAGGTGGTTGAAAGTTGCGGAGGATTGGTTGGTGGAAGATGCTAGAGTGGATTAGAGAGAAGGTTAAAGGGAGATTAGGTGGGGTTCATAAAGGTAGAGACTACTAGAGGAGAGAGAACTCATCTTCAGATAGAGAGAGCGGTCCACTGTTTCAGACCTTGCAAGGTCTTATTTTTCACTACTTGAAAGATGGTGCAAATTATCTTTGTTCTCACTGAACCATCTTAACATTTTCCAAATTATTTTAAATTTTTTATTATTTCATTAATTCTTTTAAGTTTATTATTCTCTTATTTACAACACCACATTTCCACTCCTCCAATTGTAATCATTCACTTTACTCTTCCCAAAAGACTTATCAGGTTCAGCTTCAATCGTTGTTACTGCACAAAAATTTGAAGTTTTCTCTTTTTTCTTACAATAAATTCAAAGACTCGGATTGCAACAGACACTGATAATCTGGTCCAAACTGAACAAGAGAACCCAAGATCTTTATAGCCGGGGAGGGGATGACCCTTTGTTTTTAATTATTAAGTAATTGAGGAGGTGCTCGCCAATCATTTGATTTGCGACAACCAAATCTAAAAGTTGCAAGTGAAGCCAGGTGTGAAGACTCTCTGCCTCAGCATGTGGATCTCATGGACAATTAGAAAACGAGCCATCCTATGTTGAATTACTTGAGACTTTAAACTTTCTGGGAAGATTCTGTCACAGAGTCACCTGGTATATACCTCCAAAAGATCTCAAAAGAAAAACCATTAAGCTCAAGAGCTCTTCATTTGTTTCACATTTTGACCATTTGGATGCTAATTAGAGCACCCAACAATAATCACACTGCAATCAGATAGGAAAACCAGAGCACCATCACTGCATCCAGAGGAAAAGAACACTTTTTCAGTCAACAAAAAGAGAGATTCCCTAATATTTTCTGGAGCATACTACATGAACTGCTTATAAATAAAATAACCACCCTCAATCAAACATAATTTGGCCAGGTTCGTTGCTACGGAGCAACTTGTGAAACGTATTTGGCATCACCTGTAAAAATTACTCCTAAAACTTATACGTTAATTTGACTCACCCCCCCAATTTTAATTTATATACACAATAAAGGGGATAATTTACCCAAAAGATTCAGATTCATGTCACATGTAAAAAAAAAAAAAAAAAAGTGAGGAAAAATGGTTTGCGGGAGAACTACAAGGGCAACTCCAAAGTTTGTTCTCCAATGAAAACTAGGGCTGTAGCATTCACTTCAGTTATGCTCCCTTTCATCCCGCAACTCTCGTCAACTTTTCCGATCGATCAGAACCAGCCATTTGCTCTACTAAACTGCAAGGTACCAACATAACAGATGATTTTTACCGGACTGCCTCATCACTATTGTACTCATGAATGACAAAAGTACAAACCAAAAAGAACAAGAGATTTCAATAAGGAGGGGAATATAGTTTATATAGCCAATATGGACAATATACATACTTGGGAGACCAAGAAGCAGGTTCATTTGGCTCACCAGCAGACGCAAATGCATAGTACTGAACAGAAATCAAATCACTGTCCGTCGGTCCTGCTGACACAGGAGACCCTTGGAAGTTTACAGGTGGGTTTCTACTAGACGACATTCCTGCAGCATTGAAAATCTCATGAGAACGCAAAACAATGGTAGGAATACAAAAAAAAAAAATCTTGACAAGTAAACAGCAATTTACACGACAATGATATAAACTTAAAGCAATGGAACGTTATAAGATTCTAAAAACTAAAGTGAATGTTTGGCCTCTCATACAAAATCTAAGTGAATTTACTGAAGATTGATGGTGCATCTAAAGTATCACTTTGCATCATCAGGAAGTGCTATGCTGCTAGCTCACTAAACCAAAAAAAAAAAAAAAAAAAGTAGCAATGAAGAAACAAGATATATTCCCTGGTTCTTTCAGCATAGTACTCTAATTTGTTGGGTCAAATCTAACCCATCCATCTTCACAGGGAACAAGTCATGCAGTCAACCAAATTCCAATGCTAAATGCAAAGGTAATCAACATCAAGTCCAATAAGAAAAGATTACCTTGAAAGATTATTACAAGACAGAAGAGAATGGTCAACACCATGGCAAATATGCTGCTTCTATTAGGAGATGATGACTTAGCAGCTTTCATCTTCTTCAGGGCTTTCATTCGCTCAATCCTTGCCCTCTTCAACATGGCAAGTTCAGAGATCTCCTTGATTAGCTTCTGGTCAGCTGCATCCAATGATGGACCTCTGGGAGGTCTTGGAGGTTTTGGAGGTTTTTTATTGCTCGACTTTTTACGTTTATCCTTTACTGGTGTTATCTTAACATAATCTACAGCCTCTACCCTCTCTGATATCTCGTTGCTAACCATCCTCACATTCTCAGGAGAAAATCCATTAGAGTTTGAAAAATTGCCACATGAACTCTCCTTATCTTCCCTCTCGATGGGCCCATCAATGAACCCACCACAAATCTTCTCGAGCAATGTTCTTTCTTGCTTTGTAGCACCCAAAGCAGGAACTTTGATCGATTCTTCTTCACTAACTGTGAGCCCACTCTCAATATCACCTTCAAAATCTCTCTCTCTCGGAGTCATATGATCCATTTCAAACCCACAAACCAAATCTAATTATTTTTCTTCTCCACACACTCCAAATGGCAGAATCCACAATATCCCCAGAAGACCACCAAAAACTTTAGTCTTTGAAGTCAACCCATAACACAAATTGCCTCTCCGCAATATATATTAACTTCTTGTGCCAAAAGTGATCACAACTGAATCTACCTTCATTAAGTAAAGAACATTTCCAACTTGAGTCACAATCAAGGCCAGAAATCTTCACTATTGCAGTTTAACTTGTTTTGCGCGAGCTGACTGACTTTCGAGTGATAATCAACAGAAAGATAACAATTCCCCCATGTCTTTTCCCGGTGAATTCTACCCAAATGCCTATCTCCACAATAAGAACAATCCCAACAATGAACAGAACCCTGCAATTATTGATGCGACAGAAAAATATCAATCAACTATCATCTGAAAACAATTACATATAACTCTTGTGGTGATTTCAAAACACCAAAACAGACCAATGAAATGTTGGAAAATAAAGCCATAACCAATATGAGAATCCTTGAAAATAAAGCAAATAACAAATACGGGGTATAACAAAAGTGGATTAAAAAATGGCAAAAAAAAAAAAAAAAAAAAAACGATTGGCGAAGCAACACTAAAGTATATAATCCCACAATCAATCAAACCCACGAGATATTACAAATCAACCCACCCATCAGAACCCGTATATAGTTGCAATGCAACGAACGTAGTTAATATTCAGCGCAAACCAAAGCCAAAATATAGAAAAACATAATAAATCAATCAATAAAAACAAATAAGAAGCATTTTGAAGAATGAAACGGAAAAGTGAATACCTTTAACACAAAGCGAAATAACCCCAGATCCGATGCCTGATGAGAAAATGCCACCGTAGAAAACGGAAGCGTAATCTGCAGAGAGAGAGAGAGAGAGAGAGAGGAGAAGCCACGAGGGGTTTAGGCCATAGGCATAGGGGAAGGAGGGCCGGGAAAGTGCTAGACTACATTGTTTTCTCAGAATCTAAGATTTAACAACTGTCTTCTGTTATTATTGCACTATTAGTTTTTTTAGATAAGTAATACTAAAATACACTACGTGATGTTGTGATCAGATAAGCTTCACCGACACTTGTTCTAAATTCACTTTTTGCCATTCCTCTTTGTAGTTTCTACTTCTTCACATTTTTTTTTCTTTTATTTTTTTTTTAATAACCACACATTTTGGTTTTTAGGATCTTCCTATTGTACCTAATATTATACTTTTTAAATACCCAAAAAATTATAAACTTTCAAAGTTTTAAATATTATTATTTCTTTGGGTTGAGTACAATTGTAAATATATTTTTAACGTGTAATCATATGCATCAATCACTATTATCTTTTTTATAACATATTAGGATATTTTTTATAAGGTGTAGAGTGATAAATAGTAGTTGATGAGAATAATTTTTTATTTTTAATAATTTACTTTTAATGTGAGGATATTTGATTTAAGATATCTAATAAAATATGTACAAAGTTATTATTATTAACTTCCATAAGGAGTCATGAAAAATTCTTTGGATGTCAACCATAAAAAAATATATTTGAAATTTATCATTTTATTTTATGTTATTGTGGCAAAATGATTGAGAGTTTATCTAAACTCATTCCATCTTATCATTACAATTTTTATAAATTTTTACATAAAATATGATAAAAAATTCATTTTTTTTCAAATTTTATAACAATAATAATATTAAAAAAATAATATTTTATACAACTTTTAATTTACATTTCAACTCATCTCATCTCATTTCATCTCATCTCATCTCAAATCATTATCCAAATATCACTTAAATAAACCTGAGCCCTTTTTGCCCAAGTTAAAAACTTCTAGCCAAATAAAAGCTAGTCACTTTAATTTAAGAAAACTTTTAAAAACCCTACCTAGGAAAAAAAGAACCCAATAACATGATTGGGAAGTGGCTACACCTAATAAGAAATTTGCCATTCCATATTTCTAATCGTGAATGCATATTTTATCAAGAAGAAAAAACGTGGACCTAATATATTTACTATTTACAGCAACTCTTGCGATTTGAAATTCAAGACGAGTCACTCTTGAAGAGTGTTTATACACCCTCAAGATCAATTAAAATTTTGTACCGAACATCCAATGTCAATGAAAATAAAAGAAATTCAAGATGACTCTAACACAACACATTAAGATATTTTATAGCATACTTACAAATATTAAGATCTTAATTGAGAAAATGAAATATATGTAAAGTGAGTTTATAAAGCTTAATGTATTTATAAACATGTATTGGGTATTTAATGTATTTATTTATCTTAGAAAATTAATGTTTCAAAATGAGAGTGAGATTTCCCTTTAAAAAGAAAATCTATATACAATTGTACCTGGGCTATTTGTTACTTTTAGGAGGAAAAATATTAAAGTTGTGCTGGTGTATGAAATGAGAAATGATATTTATATTTGATGTAATTTATTTAAAAAAAAAATGAGTAAATATAAAATTTACATAATAAAATTTATTTTTTAATTATAAATTTTATTATTTTTTAAAAGAAGTACGCAGATATTATAAAATTTATAATTATCTCCAACATTCCTCGTATGTATAAAAGTGAGAAAAATAGGCCCTCACATTAACAGTAAATCTACTATTTATGTGAGTGTCCTTTTTACGACCGAAAACGGTAAATGTGTAATGAAAATTAAACGTTTGGGTTGATATCGTCAGAAGTCTAAACGGCATTATTAGTCAAAGGTTAACATCTAACGGGAAGAATCCAACGTTTATATTTTTGAAGAGAAAGGGACAAAAAAAGAAAAAAAAAAGGAAGGAGAGGACTAATTCCTTTCGTTAGGCTTTTAAAACCCACTAAATCATAAACCAAATGACGGTCAATTAATTACTACAAATCACAAAGTCACTTTCTTCTGAGCTTATAAAGGTAGAATATCTACTTTTTCTATGGATTGTGACTGCCCACCAAAATTAACACTAAACTGCATGTTTTTCTCTCTCTCTCTCTCTTTTTTTTTTTCTATTTATTTTAATGAAAACATATATATATCCTCGGATAATAAAATGGACTTGGGTTGGCTTAACCTATTACAGTAGCTGAAGAGATAGAGATAGAGACAGAGTTAGACGTATCATATAATATCAATGGGTGGATGGGGACCAAATCCACAAGGGCACCGACTCCACACGGGAGGGAAGATGTTTGAGATCTCAGAGGATTCTACGAGTTTGGATGTTCCATAGGTGGGAGGATAATTTGGACCCACTTGGTACTTCGGATGTGAGATTTGGTCCCAAATAATTCGTTTCATGTGCCTTCAATGGCCTATAATATCATTGGTCTCTTATTTCAAAAAAAAAAAATATCATTGGTCTCTTTCTTTCTTTTACTTTTTTGTATTTATTAGTAGAAAAATTCTATCATCATCCTCACACCACATTTTTTTTTAATCTTTTTTTTTTTTTTTTCTCTTAGTAAATGTGTAGAAGAGCTCTTATTTGTTTAGAAAAGATCAACTTAATAGTGGTTTAAGGTCTTAAAAGAATAACGTATTTATTTGTTGAGAGAATTGGTCAGCATAACGGTCAATTCTCAACATCTCCTTTGCATCACCTCACCCGAATGACTTGATTGTTTATAAGTATTATTGGGTTGAATGTGTCCTTTCCCTCGTCATCTAACAATCCAAGAAAACAAAACTTTTGAATACATTAAGCTGGAGCTCATGCCTCCCATATGATTCATTCGTTCAAAGCATCTAACACCTTGGGCTTTCATTAAGCTGCCGAAAGCTCGAACTTTGATATTATCGTTATTAGTATACTCGCGCATGGGTTAGAATTCCCTCCATGCAACCCCACTTGGAGAGGGCCTCTTGCTGTCATCAATGCTGACTACTTCTCCTCCGTTAGTGTCATCAATGCTTCATGCCTACATTCTTTTTTATACAGTTTACAAGTCCAATACTTTCCCTTTTGTACACGCTTCTATTCTCTATTATTTTATGTGCACCTAAACTACCAAAATGTTATTGTTTCAATCAACGAAAATTGGAATAATAGCATATTCTTAAAAACTAGATCTAAATCAATGATGCATACACCACCTCTTAACATTTTCAAATCTCAAATTTTTCATAAACTGAGAAAGTGGTCAGCTTGGGCCCGCCCAACTAAACATTAAAGATTGCAGGGTGCAAAACCACGTGAGATTCGATAACAAAAATCCATGTTGGCCATAATACACATGCAGATTGAAACCCATTTTAATTAGTGGACCATCACGACGGATTGAGGAAATATCCTGAACCGGCTTTTTTGTCTCTACTTCTAGCGAGAAGACCCGGCAATTTTCGGACAGGGCAAAACAATGATTCTTTTGCTCACATCCACTCATACTATTGAACACTAATCGGCACGCACATCGCCCGGGTCTGTCATTAAGCAATGAAATATTGTAATCGAGTAGCTCTGCTGAAATGGGCAGAATTTGGTATCAATGGTAATTTCCTTTCACAGCCAACGAACTCTAGGCCGTATCCTTGTTTATTTTCGGCCAACCTTAGGATTTGTGACAAGGACGTCGATAAAAGTCCATTCCACAAAAAAATTCTAAAATTATGTCGTTAGATTTTATTCAACTAACCGAGATTCTTTACGAGGTTTCTCGGCACAAGTTAATGGCAGAAGTTGCTGTTTCTCTACCCAATAACAGCAGAAGGGCGAGCAAGTGACACATACTAAAACTTGAAGATGGCAGCACCACTTGACGGCTTGGAAGCAAAAACATACAGGCCAAGATCGTTCTTGTTAATGATCCCTTTGTCAATCCTTAACTGGTAGAATCGTTCCTGATACAAATACGAATACAAGTTGCACGGACATTCATCAATTGTTTATTCCAATAATGTATGGATAACTTTCCAATCCAGGAACAATAGAAGACTAACCTTCAAATTGAGGATAAACTGTGGGACAATGCTCTCTTTCACCAAAGCGACTGAACAACCACCCCATCCAGCTCCTGTAAGTCTTGCCCCAAAGGCACCGTGTTCCCGACATAAATTTACAAGTTCTTCCAGCTCAGGACAGCTAGTTAAGATTAAGAAAAACAAGAAAAATTTAACACGAATGTAAAACGTGAGCCAGGCCGGGCATATTTGTTAAAGGAATAGCTACTGCAGAGTAGATGCATTTATGCTAGATTTAGAATGCTTTTCTTTCAATAATTATATAGGTTGCAATGCCAAAAAGAAGTATGAGAATCTCATAAAATGCTTCATTTTTCCAAATAAAAACATCAAATGTGCAATATTTATAAAGGAAAATTTGTTACACAAAGCATGTAGCCAGTAGATGCAAGCTGCATATTTATATGGACCTTTGCGTCTTTTTTATGTGGTTTCTCACTAATGATGAGGAACTAGTGAAAGTGCATGCACATTCTGGAAGCCAATTTTGAACATTTGTACCTGCATTCGTACAAAACACTACAGCTGTAATGGCTCTCGTTCATAAGGTCACCAAGCTTCTTCAGCTTGTCCTCCTCACTGCAAGAACAATTAATTGAAACTTAGTCTCGAGAAACTAGGACTTAGATGATAAAATAAGAAGGTTCTGCAACATATACATCTATTTTAAAAGGCAGAAACTTAGATTGACTGAGAAGAAAATAATAGTGAAAACTACAATCAGCCACATTGCAAAGTTCTCTTGGGCAGAGCTTCAATCAATAACTAAATTTCGGTTCCCAATTCCCAACCTAGTTCATAATACTCAAAATTCATATTGGAGCAACCGAATGGAGACACATTTCATCAACATAACAACCAGGAACATAGAATGCACATATAATGATGACCATGTATAATGCGGACGTCAACATGCCACAACCCTCCTTTTCTGGGCATTTACCATACTTGAGAAAGGATTAAGAACCAAAAATTTCAAAACTCTAATTAAAGAAGTAACAATCAATAGGTCTAGGCTTTGCGAGTTTCCTGAGCATAGAGCATGTGCAGTCCAAAATTAGATTATTTTTTTTCTCAAGTAATTTGATTCATTTATCTGTTATAATTTAACAATGCTCAATTTGATTGATACTTGAAAGAAAAAGGAGCATTTATGACTGAGCGCCAAAAAAAAACAAAGAAGCTAGGATCAATTAGATATAACTGACCTTAACTCTGATGCCACAGCGTCCTTAAAGGCATATACTCGCCTGGCCTCAGAATACACATGAGCAGCTCGCTAAAAGATAAGTTTATCATAAAGAAATAACATCTTGAATCAGAAATGGACAAAGAAATCACTTGCTAATGATTGGACTGCATGACAACAAATGCTACTCAAAAGGGGGAATAAAGAAAAAAAGATATTTCCAAACAAAAGCATACATGATTTACTCTGAATGTCTTACGTTCTCCTTTGTAGTAAAAATAAAATAAAAATTTGCAAAAGGCACCAAATCTTAAAATAAGAATGTAGTAAGATTAAAGTTTGACTTCTGAATTATTAAGAATTGAATGCGAAATGGTTAACCATTTGTGAAAGTTAATTCTAAATTTCCTAAATACTTGTTAATACTACAATGCTGGTATGGGACATAACATAATTATATCTGAGGGAACTCTTAGAACAAGAAAGCTACTCTCAGAATTATTCTACCTCTCCCAAACAAGGAAAATCATGAGCTTGTGATGTAGATTGGTGATTGAGAAAGCTTAGGGCAGTATGAAGGTAACCTTAGCAAGTGCTGCCCAACAACTCCTCATTATATTCAGGCATTCAGAAGGTCTGCCTCCATTTTAAACCAGTTTTAATAATAATTAAAGAAAATAAAAAAAAATGGAAAATAAGAACATGAAAGATTCATAAATTTCAAATCATAGTTTAGCTATGAAATGGGTTAAAAGTAGCTGTCCATCTATGAAATACAAACAAGAATGTACCTGATGCAACTTAAAGTTCTTGGCAGCTTTCAACACATCGAGAGAAGTTGGAGAATTGCCAAAAACTGATGGAAGCTTTTCCTCCATGATTATTTCAATCTCTTCAGCCGTATATGGTTCCTCTTTCAGGAATTTCTAATGAAAGACAGGAGTTTAAATATAAATCCAGAATATCCAACAAACATGTATCACCCCATGATCAGTTTGTCATAGCATAATTCCAAATGTTGTTGTAGATAGGCAAAAGAAATACCTTGACAGCAAGGACAGGATCAGAAGATCCATGATCACGGGCAAATGACACGCACAACCCCTCAACATCCGAAAGTGTTTTCACATTTGATACTGCCTCTTTTGGTTTCATTCCCAGCTTTATACCAAGCACAATCTGAAGAAGTTTGACAGCACACAGAATGATTCTCTATTTGATAGATCAAATCATCCATATAGAGATGATGTATGAAAGAAAAAAAGTTGTTACCCTTGCAATTTGCAAGCCAGTTAACCATATATCTCTTTTTTCAGAAAAAGAAAGTTGAGTTTCTTCAGTTAGAATAATGGTATCTTCAAGTGATTATACATTCACTTAGATCATTAACTCAAAACTTTAGCTCTTGCACTCATGAAAAAAAAAAAATTTGAAGCAAAACTCCTCAATATTTCCCTTTAGCAGCCCATCTCCTTCCAACTTGGTTGAAAAGTAATTGGCAAGTGTCTTGAAAATCATAATACGAAAACCAAAGCGGGCATACTGAAATCAAATATAAGGGACAGCGAGGCAGATTTATGAATATTTCATGTTCAAGTATATACGAAAAACTGAGACTTACAGCAGCCAGCCGGCATTCAACAACCCTGTTATTGTAATTTGTAGCAGCTGTGACTGCTTTCTGAGATTCTGCCAGAGAATGGGCTACTACAAAAATCCCACCAGCAGGAAGTTCCACATCAGTAGCTTGAATAGGGTTGAAATCAATCAACTCCGCAAACCCAGATTTGGCCATTACAGAGATTGCCTGCCACGTGAAGAAGGACCGGTTGGTTAGGGAGATTAAACTATACCAATGCAAGTAGGTCTCCATTTGACAGGCAAAAAATCAACTAATAATCAGAGATATTTGATGGTCAATGCAGAAAATTAGAACAGAATTAATCATTACAAAACAAAAAATGTATTACCTGATCCATTCCGCCAGATTGCGTTCCAATGTGTCGTTCACATTCACATGTAAGTTGGGCAATTTCTTTCTGTTAAAATAGAAACATATGTTAGGATCTGAAAGGGTTTAACGAATAAACAGACAAATAGGAGTAAAATGTTTACCAGCGGTACAGAACAAGCAGGATTTTCCATCTTAATTATAGTACTAATGATTTCAAGATAATTTTATTGGCTAAATTCCACATGAGTAATGTATGCTTGAAATCAGTTACAAGTTTGACACCGTAGCTCAGGAAAATGAATTGCAAACTTTGACAATGTTGCATCCCCAAGTTCAAGTAATAAATGCACAGCCTATGTAAATACAAGTAAAAATGCAAGTACTTAAAAGACAAATAAATTCTTTACTATAAGTCAGATGCACTCCAAATTAAAATGATCGTTTGTTTATGCTGTTGTAAAGGCATAAGAGGGGAAGAGAGAGAACCCTCTATCTATCATTACAATTTTCCACAAAATAGGTCACTTTATGCAGAACATGTACTTTAGGAAGAGTTTCCAAGCAAAGGGTACATATGCCCCGCTTGGTATTTAATAAGTGATTTTGAACTAAAATGTTCCACTGAAGACAACAAGGAGATTCCAAAATATACAATTGTTGAAATAATGGTTAATATGTACCTTTGGGAAGTTCACATCAAAAGCAGCCATGATAGCAATTGTGGAAGAGCAAACAAATGCCGCAGAGCTTGATAATCCAGATCCTAAATTAAAGGAAAAAAAAATAGAACCCCGAATTGACACTAGTATGCAGGTAAACAATAACAATATTGTCCTAGTAAAAACATGGCAAACAAATCAACTTCAATTGAACATCATGGCCAATGCCATTCTGGGTGAATAATGGGAAATGCACCTGTAGGAACTGTTCCATCCACAAGAACATCAAGTCCAACTGGTGAACCAGCATTAACTCCTTTTAATTTAGCATATTCATAATAGCCTTTGTACCTGGAGAATAAAGACCATCATTTTCTGCTGAGAAGTAAAGTAGTTGCTAATTGATAATTTGTACATGTTTATAGAAATTAATGCAAAGAGAAATTGTCATTGAAGAGATATGGAATAATAAAAAGTCCAGTCTTCACATACATTAACTTTTGATTTTAGAAACTACTTTAAATTTGATTGCCCTTCTACCATGCGAAGGAGCTCTCTTTGAACAACTTCGAAACAGGTGAAGTTCTTGCAAGTGATGAGTCAGACTAGGGGAACTAAATTAGGTTAAATTCAAAGCAAACATGCATTATATTTTCAAGGTTATTTGAGGCAAAACCGCAGCACAACATCAATTCAGTTTTGCATTTAGTTCATGAACTTCTACAGAGGGTTTATCTAACAAGTTTTAATTTAAGAATTAATCATTGAATTCAGAAGAGTGACATTAACATAGAACGCAGTCACAGAGAGAATATATCTAGAAGTACAGTCTTTCATTTCTCACCCACAAATAAAATAATGGCCCCACTTGTGATCCTTCAAGTTAATTTCCTGCACAATAAACAATGTCAAAAATTTTGATATGAAATTTAGATTTTTATAGAGGTGGACATGGACTACAAGTGACATGGTGGAAAGCAAAGATTGAGTTTCTAAAGATAAAACGGAACTCTAGCAACAACCAATCCAATCACTATAATGTACTATGAGATCTGAACTTTTAACAGCATAACAATGGTTTTAACCTCAATCTTAGCCGGGAATTACGAGGCAGCAAATCACAACGGATGCAATCTTAGAGGGACGAAGTAACATCAACAATTCCAATTTAAATTATCGAGTCCAAAATGCCAAAGATATAATGCGCACACACCAAGGGATAGGATTGTAGCTACAAACTCAATCGGAGTAACAATATATTATGAGCATTATTCGTTTACCTGGTCAGGATCAGCGGGATACGTGCACATGGTGTACTTATCATTGACATTAGCAATTCTGAGAACCTTTTCTGCGTCTCCGTCATCGTGCTTTCGGATTGCCACTATCGTGTCTTGCCGTATTGCCATCGGCAGCACCGAGTAACCTTCGTAGTCAATGTGCTCTCCGATCAAGTTCACTCTTCCTGCATGCAGGAAATCAATCACTAACAGTCCGGTTCTCAATCTATCATCAAGACTCTATAAATCCAAAAATCAACGGAAATAAAAATAGTTTATGATAATAAGTCCGCATTGCATCAAAAGAACAGTGTGAGAAAAATTTCCAACAATCTAAGATTCAGGAAAAAGAAGATTTTATTTCCCAAAGAGTTTCATCATTAGCGAGCAACTCGTGAAATCCGTTTTCGGAACCAAAAGACTTCCTCGGCAACCAAAAGCAGATATTAAAGGAGAGGAAGAGAGGCAGCTAACCTGGAGAGCGAGCAAAGACGAGAGGAGGATGGCCGAAAACCTCGAGAAACTTGGACTTGAGATTGTCAAATCGAAGCTGGGCCTCCTCGAGCGGGGAGCCGTCGCCGTAGACAGGCTCCAGTGATGAAAACACCGGTATCGGGAGCCCATCGTGCTGCTTCGCCATTAGTTGATTGTAATCGTAGAACTAACTCGGAGATCAGTGCCAGCACGAGATGGAAAGCTACTACTTTTTGTGTGTATCTGGAGAATCTTGGCTTTTTGTTGGGGATTTTGATTCGGATGAAGAAGATGAACAGCAATTAATTTGGATAATGTTAAATTCTATACGCTTATAAAAATGTTAATAATTAATTAATTAATTAATGAAATTAGTTTGGTCATGGTCAATCTTAATTAACGGATTAGCTCCCGGACAAATCTTTTAACAGTTTGACACGATCAAATCAAATCATTATACTTTCACTGAAAATTAATTTACAGATATCATTTCTCTAAAAAAAATTCGGAAAATTTTATTTTCATTCTAGTTCTTCAGTTTTGTAATTATTATAAATAATCTAAATAAATAAATAGAAAAAAAAATAATCAACTATTCCTTTTTCTAAGAAAGTGGCCCAAATGTGGGAAGTTTTTACACGTAACGATCAGATGGGCATTGTCATTGATTGATCCACAAAAAGGGGGGAATCAACGTCACGGTGTTTAACGTTGCAATAGGTCCCACAATAATAAAGGAATCCAATTCATTGTTAAAGGCAGAATAATGAAATTAATTATTAATGGGAATCTCATGCATTTGCGGTGCGGTGAGAAGATATTGTCAATTAACACGACCTTATAATTTGCAAGTTTTTAGCACTTTCTGCTCATTCATTCCACATTCTGGGAAGTTTTATTTACAAGTTTGCTCTTCCTCTCATCAAAAATAGAATTAAAATCAATATAAATTCATGTTCAGAACTGAAAACGTAAATGAATTCTAAAGAGAAAAGTGTGTGCACGGCAGATATTTGATAAAATGTCTCAAGGACAGTTCCAGTTTTCATTTCTCCTTTCCGTGTTTTTGTACACTACGAGTACTACATTTTCTCAGCATACCTTTAGAAAGGGAAAACAAATCACAATCTTTTTTATCACTTGGTTCATATCACCCATTCGATTACGTAACAATATTCTAGAGCTAAGACAGGTGTGCTTGCAAGATTCTTTTCTAAAAGCTTCAAATTTTGATAATTCATCTAGTAGTTCCATCATGTTCTGTGAGCATGCATTTGATGTATTTTCTTCTTGAGGAATGGCTGCCTTAATAGCCCCTCGCGAGTCAAGCGGCACCTGAGAGATTATGAGGTTGATCGAAGTAAATTAAAGCGAGCAGTAGAGAGAGACTTTGTGAATATATCAATGAGTTGATCTTTGCTTGAGATGAATGAAACTTTAAGAGCTTTTGCAACCTCACGATCTCGCACAAAGTGATTGTCAAGTTCAACATGCTTAGTACGAGAATGTAAAACAGGGTTTATAGATAAGTAAGTTGTACAAAGATTATCACACCAAAGTGTAGGGGGATCAGGCAAAAAAAAATAATATAAAGTTCACTAAGTAATGATTGTAACCAAAGTAATTCACATGTGATGTTAGCAATTGTCTTGTATTTAGCTTCAATGGAAGATCTAGCAATCATGGGTTGCTTCTTAGACTCCCAAGATATAAGATATGATCCAAAATAGGCACAAAATCCGCCGATGGATTTGCAATCATCAGGGCAACCAGACCAGTCAGCATCTGAAAAGGCAGAGAAAGAGAAAGAAGAAGAAACAAAGAAATGAAGACCAAAGTGTGAAGTGAGCCGCAAATACCGAAGAATACGTTTAATAGCTTGCCAATAAGGAGTTCGAGGATAATGCATAAATTGAAAAACTTTATTTATAACAAAGGAGATGTCTAGTCGTGTAAAACCTAGATATTGTAAACTCCCTACAATGCTATAGTAAAGCTGAGGATCCATCTAAAGCAATGAGCTTGACGGATGATGACATGGGAGTGGAAACTGACTTAGAGTTTTGCATGTTAGTGCGTTTAAGTAAATCAGATATGTATTTAGATTGGGACATGAACAAACCATGAGAGTTTCTATGAATTTCAATCCCTTAAAAATAGTGTAATGAGCCTAAGTCCTTGATTGGAAAGAAAACACATAGAGCATCAAGAAAATCATATATAAATGAAGCACTAGAACCAGTAACTATAATGTCATCTACATAGATAAAAACATAGATGAAATCAGTGGAATTGCAGAAAATAAATAGAGATGAATTAGACTTAGAAGCACGAAAACCGAGAGATAAAAATTTATTACTTAATTTAAAGAACCAAGCCCGAGGGATTGTTTAAGTCCATAGATCAATTTACACAACTTATAGACATGTGTAGGGTAATCGAGATTTGCAAAGCCTGGCGGCTGATGCATGTAGACATCCTCCTCCAAGTCACCGTGTAGGAAGGCATTCTGAATGTCCAACTGATGCAATGGCCAACCAGAGGAGACAACAATGGAAAGAAGAAGCCGGATTGTAATGGGTTTAACAATAGTGATATAGGTTTCTGTGAAATCAACCCTGGCTTGCTGATAAAATCATTTGGCGACAAGGTGGGCTTGCGATGCTCAAGAGAACCATCAGCATGCCTCTTGTTCTTGAGGACCCACTTGGATCCGAGAATATTAAGTTTAGAGGAGAATGGAATTAAATCTCATGTCTGGTTATGGAGGACGGCTTCAAATTCAGAAGCCATGGCAACTCTCCATTCAGGATATTTGGAAGTCTCAGTGAAGGAAGTGGGTTCTTTTGGTTTGGAGGATGAAGCCAAGGTAGTGAGATAGAGAGATGGTTTTAGTGGTGTAGAGAAGGGATGAGTGAAGAGGTGAGTTGTGGCGCTGAGGAATTATCGTATGATGAAGATGACCTAGCAGAAGTAGTGGGTATCTGAGTTGGGTTTGGTGAGGAGGGTAGCTGTGGTTGCGTCGAATTAATGGATGCATGTGGTGAAGTGGGTTGGGGCTTGGAGAGAAGGCCAGAAGAGGAAGAAGCGGGAGTGTGGTCGAAACAGGGAATAAAGGTTGGATTTAAGGGAGAGTCAGAGTGCGGAAGTGGGGAAAAACCAATAGGCTCACAAGCTTGTGGATTTAAAGGGGCTGGGCTAGTGGGTTGAACTGTAGAGAATGAAAAAAAAGTTTCTTGAAATTGTACATCCCATGAGATGTAAGTTCGTCCCGTAGGAAGATGTAAACAAAGATACCCTTTATGATTTGGGCTGTAGCCCATGAAGACACATGGTTTAGATCGAAAGTCCAACTTGTGACAATTGAATGGTCGCTAATTGGGCCAACATTGACATCCAAATGTACGAAGAAATTTGTAATCTCGAGGATGAAGAATTTTTTTTTTTGAAAAGGGGGCATGTGATTAAGCACTGGTGTAGGCATTCGGTCTATAAGAAAGATAGAAGTCAAAAAGGCTCGGCCCAATATTTTTGTGCGACAAACGCATGGGCTAAGAGAGAAAGTCCGGTCTCGACAATATGTCGATGTCATCATTCAACGGTGCCGTTTTGGGCAAGTGAGTAGGGACACATCACTTGATGATTAACACCAGTGGATTGAAAAATTTTATGGAGTGAGAAAAATTTTCCACCCCAGTCGATTTGAACCAAAGCAACATAAGAAGAGAAAAAATTATTACCAAATTGTAGGAAGGCTAAGAAAATAGTAGACACGTTTAATTTGGATTGAAGAAGAAACAACCAAATATATTTAGAAAAATATCAACTATGGACAAATAAAAAGGACAACCAGTGGATGAAAGCACAGATGCCAGTTTCCAAACATCAAGAAATAAAAGATTAAAAGGCTTGCTTGACTGAGATGTGGATGAGAGATGAGGTAGAGAGTGAGACTTTGCTTAAGGACATTTAGAGCAAGGAGCAAGTCGACCACTGTTTGTAACAAGAAGTTGAAATTTATTGATTGTCAAAGTAGTGGTGCAAGTATTGGGATGGTCAAGGCGGGAGTGCCAAATTTGTGGGGATGTATGTTCACCTATCAGAGCTTGAGGAGGCGGCATAGTTGAAACATCAATGGGCAATTTATAAAACACATTCCTAACGCTGCCCTGAAGAAGTGCCACCCGAGTGTGCAAATCCTTCACGAAGATAAAAATTGAGTGAAATTCAAAGAAAACAGAATTATCAATGCAGAATTAACGGACGAAAAGTAAATTTCGAGTAATAGAAGGAACATGAAAGAGTTTGTGAAGAAGAAATTTGCCAAAGGGAGAGTGCAACGTGCAGATCCAATGTTTTGTATAGGGAGAGTTGATCCATCTCCAATATTGACTTGGTCAGACCCTTGATAAAAAGCAGCATCCAGATTAAGATTTGCAAAATTAGCAGTGAAAAGTGAACGTGGTTTGTTGCAACTGTGTCCGGGAACCAAGCACTGGAAATAGCACTAGTAGAGGGCACAAATGTGTAATGAGCCGCGAGAGAAGGAGGTGTAGGGGCTTGATTTTAAGCCTGATTAAATCTTTGATAGCAAGCTATAGTTGTATGACCAGGTTTTTGACAAACCTGGCACACGGGTCAACTAGAAGGCTGATTAAGTAATTGAGGGGAGCCTCCTATGCGACCTCCACTGCCTCTTTTGCCGCAAAAGAAGCTTCCTCTACCTCTTCCCGTAAAATGACTTGGGAGGGCTTGCTGAGTAGTGGTGTATGCTGCAAGTTAACTACCTGAGAGAAAAGAGTTAGTCTGATGTGCAAGTTTAAATTCATGATTTAGGAGATAACTAAACACTTGGGGGATTGAAAGAGGATCAAACCGAGTGGTTATAGAAGTGGCCAGTGATTCATAGCCATTGCCAAGGCCAACTAGTATATAAATGATGAATTCTGAGGATGAAAGAGGTTGGTCGACAGTTCCAAGGGCGTAGCAAGGGAGGTGGCTTTATGAAAATATGCAGTGATGGAGTCAGACCCCTTCTTCAAGAAATTGTGTTTGCATAATATGGGTAGAGTTTTGAATGGAAAACAAGTTGTATAAGGGGGTCCAAACCTCATGGGAAGTAGAGCAGTTCAGAACTTGAGCAAGGACAGTATCGAAGAGGGAGGCATTTATTGATGAGATAATCAGCTGATCTTGCAAGACCCATTGAGTGTAGTTGGGGTTACGTAGATTATCAATGGTGGGAGGAGGCATTTTGATAGAGCTATCGACAAAACCAAATAGCCAGTAACCCTTAAGGAACGGTACAATCTATGTTTTCCACAAGAGATAATTATTAATGGTGAGTTTAGTAGTAATTAAATGTGTAGAAGAATTGCTGATAATAGGGTTGATGGTGGATGGGTGAGAGGAGGTGGAAATTTATGAGGATTCTGGGTTTGCCATGGTGTTTTGTGATGAAGAAGATGGACGTTAGTCCTATAATGGCTTTGGAACCATGAAAACGTAAATGAATTCTAAAGAGAAAAGTGTGTGCATGGCAGGCATTTGATAAAATGCCTCAAGGACAGTTCCAAATTTCATTTCTCCTTTCTTTGTTTTTTTACACTACTAGGAGTACATTTTCTTAGCATATTTATACGAACCTTTAGAAAGAGAACAAATCACATCTTTTTGATCACATGGTTCACATCACTCATTCAGTTATGTAAGAATATTCTAGAGTTAAGACAGGTGTAATGCTATGATTTGTGCTTGCATGATTCTTTTCTAGAAGCTTCAAATTTTGGTAATTCCTCTGGTTGTTCCACCATGTTCTGTGAGCATGCTTTTGAAAAATTTTCCTTAAGGAATGGCTGCCTTAATAAGAACAATTTAAGAATGGTTCTTTAAGTATCTATTTAGTATTTCTTGCCTTTATTAATCCATCCACCATCACCTACTAAAAATGGGATACACACAAGAATGCAACACAATTCAATGACCTCACCCCTACCTCCTAAAAACATCTGAAGGGGTAAAAGTTTTGAAAAAACAGAAAAAAAAAAAAAATTAACAATCAAGACCAACAGCTAAAGCTCAATCACACTGCAGAAACTTCAATAACTTGCCTAGGCAGACTTGTAAATGGCAAACACAATACCACAATCCTATATGGCATTAAGTTAGAGGTTTAGTTAGTTGTTAAGGTCCTATACAAAATTTTGTTTCAATAAAACTACATTGGAATAGAAGGTGTCCTAAAAGGAGAATCTAGCAACTTCTTCATCTTCATCCTCATCGATAACATCTTCCTCTTCAATAAACCCCTCATAGTCATCATCATCTTCCCCTTCTATTTCTTCATCTTCTTCATCCATCACAGTCTTATTCTTGTCTTTTTTGTTCTTCAGACTAGTGTTCAAGACGACAGTTTCTCCCCTTGATTTTTCCATATCCTTCTTCAATTTATCCACGTTTTCCTTCTTGCGTTCTTCCTCCAAGCGTTGCTTCTCAGCCCGTCTCTTGTCAAGATCAGCCCTACACATACAAGAATGAGCAGCACAATTAATAGAAATTTGACTATTTAATATGAGAGAGAGAAAGAGAGAGACAAGAAAATATTTTTCAAGTTGAACCAATACTTATAGTTTTCCATGTATTCCTCTACACTTGCATCAGTGGCCTTAAATAATTCCTCCATTCCAGCACTAGAAACAGCATACACTCCAACAATTCATAAATTCTTGTAGAACTCATTCAGCACAAGACAAAGGCTCTAACTCAAAGTTGATGTGTATGACTCATCTGAGCTTACCGCTGTTTGAAATGCCTCAAAGTCCTCTATCCACTACATGCACATCAGCATCCAAGACAAGGAAATAAATACAAAGGGAAACCTATATGCAAGTCAAACAGACAACAGAATGTAGTAAACAATATTACTCCACTATAACACATTCACATCAAGGGTCAATTAAAATCATACCTACAAGGCAAATTGATGTTTAGCCTCATCAGTCTTGTTGAATACCAGCACAACAGGCAACCTTGTTTTGTTAAGTATACTACAAGCATATAACATATTGCTCATGAAAGTCACTGGACTTGATGAACGAGGTGTATCGATTACATAAGCAATAACAGTAGGAAAGGTTGAAGCAAAAGCTTCTGTAATGATAGCACCAGAAGCAGACCAAGTGAATATTTCAATTTGACCAGGAGTATCCACAAAAACATAATCAAGTTGATCTGCTCGCCTCTCAATAACAGAAATAACCTGTTGGGAATTATAAATATCATTATACATATAAATACTTGGTGAAAATGAATAAGATAACAAATCAGAGATAAGAGTTGAAGCGAGAGAATAAACCAAGAAATAAGAAGATCCTATGGCTACATGGTATACATAACTGAAAACTACTCAGAATATGCAATCACTTTGATAATGTTTTTTTTTGTTTGTATCACTTTGATATTGTTTCAAATGCATAGTCTATATGCTTAAACTAGCCAATTGCAACCTAACCACTTATCCTAGAATCTTTGCAATTGTGATATAGTCCAGATAGGACACTGAAAAAGTTGCTAGACCACCTAGAGGTCATAGAGCCATGGTCTCATCTGGCCTCATCAAAACCAGAGGTGAAACTGAAAAGAATAAGCAATTACGACATTAATGTACATTAAACCATATATTTGAAATGCAATCTTTACCTCATCAAACTTTGTAGCAAACAAGTTGAGTGATGTCAAAATTCCACCATTAGGTCCTAGGTTGAACTGTTTCATCACTTCCTTGTTCTTCACAGTGTCTCTTATATCAATGTTAGCGCTAAATGTGAGGGTCATCACAGCAGGGTCAAGGTTCATCACATAACCCCTAATGTTGGAAGACTGGGTGTGGCAAACCAGCCTATTAAGAAATGACGTTTTTCCACTCCCTAATCATATCTAAAACAAATTATTATCTCCCAAATAGTAACACAATGAAATAGTTTTTGAAAACCTGGACATGAACAAAATATAAAAAAAACAACTTTCAAACAAAGCCACTACGACATTATCGGCCATTCTTACAACAATAATTGTTAGGAATTGAATTGACTGGGTCAAACCCTTTGGAAACCTATCACTAAGGGAAGAGATAAATCCAAGAGATAAGGCAGGAAAGAGATAAGACAAAGAAATTAGCTCAGACTCCTAAAAGGAAAATGCTTTACAAGACTTAGACTCAAAATAAAAAAGGTTTCACAAGGTAAATTGAGCTCTATTACTCCAAGGAAATAACTTCTATATATGGAGCAGCTCCTCCACAAATCTAACAGGCTCACTCCAAGCACTCTTCACCAATTCCCTAGAGGGACTCTCTTGAGACTAAATTCTCTCATTGTATTGAGCGATATGTGAGGCCATGAGACATTGTAAAATCATCACCTGATATAGTAGATTTTGCCCTAACAAGCCGTGGACGTAGGCTTTTATGCCGAACCACGTACATTCATGTGTCCCTCTTTTATTTATTTTTATTTGCTTATTTATTATTTATTTCATGGATGAACGCAAAGAGTACTGTATCGAAGCCTGAATCAACCTCGTGGGTCGGGGATGACTCTTTCCTCTATTCCGGCTTGTTGTGCAATTTTTGGCATTAACAATAATGATAACTGGTTTCCTCTAGAAGTTGGTTGTCGGAGTCCCTGCCTGCTCAGATAATGCCCCCTCGATATGCAGCTTATTCATTGACTTGTTAGAGCATCTTCATTGGCTTGGCCAAATGAGAATGTTAACTAAAATTTGCATAATTGATTTAAATGGCAAATCTAAAATAATTTAGATTTTGCTATATTGGTTGGCCAAATATGGAGAACTACAATTGATTTACCAAACATTAAAATACTAATTTATCACTCCAAGCAAACATTAAAATATTAGTTTCTCACTCCAAGCCACCCCTGGAAGCAGTGTAAGTAGGTGCACTGCAGTCAGTTGTCATGAGATATTTTTTGGAGAGATTCATAATCCCTTTTTCAATATCATCGGTTAGGGAAATCAATAACATAGTAGGAATCCCAGCATCAGAAGGACAAATTTGTTGTGGCAGAGCAACAGTCTTTCCGTGCACTAGTAGTGGCGCGTGCAGACCACGCGCTAGTGGTTTGGAAATGAGGTGAGGCCGATCTGAAAGATCGGAAGGTGGGGAACATGCTGGTACGACGCGTGTAGCCAGCAGAGTTGTTGGGGCGCGGTGGGGCGTGAAGCCCACGCATAGAAACAAGCCACGCGTGAGGGCCACACGTCGACATTTTTGGCGTAGTTTTGCGTCGTTCCAGTAGATCGACAACTATAGAGTGGCATGGTGGGGCACGTGTCGACTGATGGTAGTCGGAATGTAATAGATCTGAGAAAAACCGAACCGGTAAAAGGGAACACTATCATGAAAGCATATTCACACATAACTAACATAAAAGAAAAGAAAAATGAGAAGAAAATGAAGAGAGTATTGGAGCTATGACTCTCACCCTCCTCTCTAGCAAGGGCTATAAAAGAAATTTAGTTTTTCCAAAGAGAAGTAAGGACTTTTCTTTCTAAAGGAGCATAGGCCTGTGTAGTATGTTGTAAATAAGATATGAATCACATCAATATAAACAAATAAAAAAATTAAAATAAAGCATTCAAATTAAATATATTTTTGAAATGTATCCATTTCCATTAGGTTTAATGAGGGAAAAATCTCTCCTCTCTACCACAACCGATGCAGCAGGAACGATGGCGTGCAACCATCAAAAGAATGATCGACACCCCTGTCTATTTGATTGACGGCTAGCCTACCAGATGTTAGGGGCCCTCTTATAGATGGCTCATGACTGGGACGAGAAGGTCTTGTCTCATTTTAGATATTTGTAGATATTTTTTTTTTAAAGGAGATATTTGTAGACTTGTAGTTACAAAAGAGGCAAGAATTGTGAATTGAACTCAGTGGCTTTGTGCTAGCCTCGCGTCATGGGCGCTTTTAAATATGAGTCACTAATTTGCTAGGTTGACAGTGGTATTGTAGATAGTGACGTTTTAAGGGTATAATATTTATGAGTTCCTCTTTAAAATGGTGAGGTTGGTTTTGGGCGATTAACACCTCCAATCAAAAGGCGCCACATTAGAAAGTTTATATTAAAGAGCATGAAACCAAAGTATCCAATAATTACATTGTCTTTCATCTGTCGCTCAACATTCACATTCACTGTCATCCAGAGTAGTGCGTTAACCTCAGCAGTGTCCATCGCCACCGTCCCCTCAGCAATTTCCATCGCTGCCGTACTCAAACATAATCATAGACCCATTTCAAACATCCCATTTCAGATAATCATAAATCTAGTCACAATTTTTCATAAAAGTTAAGAACCACGAGCGACAATGAACAATCACAAGGTACATTATGCAGCTTTGCAAAATCTCTATTTCATGACGGTGGAGCAAAGTAAGAAACTAGAAAGATTACCTTACCAAATGCTTGAATACTAGCGAAGGTTGAGAGGGAGCTTGCCGAAGAAGGTTCCAAGCGGTGGGTGAGAGGTGGGCATTGGGCTGAGATGGCGAGATCTGAGTGTGGGGTTTGCATGGAAGGAGGTTTCGCGGGTGAGGGGTTCGGCTCAAGAGGGGGTGGGGGCAGGGCTCGACGTCGATGCAAGGTGGTTGTGAGAGGGGGTGGGGGGAGGAGGGCCGCAGGGGATTCGCCTGGGTTGTAGGGTTCCCGGGTGAGGGGTTTGGCTCGAGATGGGGTGGGGGGTAGGGCTTGACGCCCGTGCCAAGTGGTTGCAAGAGGGGGTGGGGGGTTCGCCTGGGGTAAGGGATATTGCCTAGAGAGGGGGGTGGGTAAGGGGAGAAGGATTTCAGATTTCTTTTGTTACCGTAAGAGTAGTCTGTGTGCAATTATAATGTTGATAAAATGGTATCTATACGTGACATTTGTTCATTGGAGGGCTGTTATTTAGTGAAAAATAGATGGACCGGTTTAAAGTATTTCTCAATATTTATTGCTAGTTAAGAATAATGCTATTTTGATATTTTATTTTAATTTTTTCTTTATTTAATTATTAAATAAGTAATTATTAGTATATTGATATATTTTTTTAAAATATTTTAAAATGATAAAAATAAAAAATAAAAACTAATTTTGAGCTAGCAATAACTTACAGCATATAAATATGAGTGACAGAGTTGCATTGCTTGCTCATTAACGCACAGAATATCTCTCTCGTTTTAAAAGTTTAAATTTAGCCAATAATTTGAGATCATTCAAATGCTATAGTCTCTGAAGATCCGAATAAATATTATCTATTTTTTAAGAAAAATTTTACTTTTTATCTTTTGTGCTACTCGATAATTTTTATTTTTTATTTAAATATTATATTGGTGTCTATAGAAAAATATTTAAATAAAATAATAAAATAACAAATTATGTATTGATGTGTAGTTCAAATATGATATGATAATTAACAATTTTCTTTTTTTAATACTTGAACTAGAAAGTAGAAAGTTGGGCGATCATCTTTTTGTGGAGAATAAATTTATTCATTATTTTTTTTATTATCTTATTATTATTTTATAATGTGATATTAGATGATAGATTTATAAATAAAATATAATAAATAATTTTTAATTATTTAATATTATATTATAAAATAATAAGAAAGATAATGAAAATTTAAAAGATGTAGTATTACTTTTTGGTCAAACCTTACTTCATGCACCGATCGTAATCTTCCACCGTAATCGAACATTTTGACATCCATTGAACACATAAAAAAAAAAAAAAACATTTCGACGTCCAAGACCTAATCGCCAACCTTCCACATACAACTGCTACAACAATGACGCACGACACGTTTTTCCATGCGGCTACGATTGTAACTAACCTCTTGTCGAGGAAGAGCACAAGCAATGATTTTTTTCAATTCTGTTAGGTACAAGCGGGTTGCGCACCAACTTGCGCACCAGTTAATATTTTAAAATTGCTGTCAGTTATATTAAAAATAAATAAAAAAAGAGCAAAACACGATAACATTCCAAGAACTGAAACAAAGTGAAAGATAGAAATATTAAGAAAACACAATCTTACATAATAGAAAGAACACCATCAAACTCGAAAATGCTCTCGCTTCCTTAACTAAATAGAATCTCCATGTAAAAATTATAATTTTCAGTTGTTTCTCCTTTTCTATTACCCACCCCTCTCTCTCTAAAAACAACCTCTAGCACTCTAAAATAAATTTTCACACTTATATATTATATACACACGCAAATGTATTCGATTTCGTGAAAAGCTTAGAGGAGGAAGTGAGGAAGATCGACGCATTTAAATGCGAGCTTCCTCTCTGCATGGCTTTATTGACCAATGGTTGGTTTTGGATTTTCTTTCCTTTATTATGTCATTTTTTTGGAAATAGATTTGGTTTTTGGGATGGTCTTGGATTTAAGAGATTTCGGATAGGCAAACTTCTTTTTATTTGTTAATTTGGAACTAAATGATACAATATCGGAGAAGGGTTCTTGGGTGGGTTTTGATTATTTTCTTTCTGTGGGTATTTGTTCTTATACATATGAAAATCCTCTGTTGGGAATGGGTCTTTCTGTGGGATTTATGCCATTCAAGGCATATTTAGGTTATCCCGTTGCAAGCAAGGAAGAAAGAGAGGAATTTTCAGTTTATGGGCTTTCGTTTCTCACTCCAGGGATTAAGGATTCGAGGGAATAATTCAATTCTAACTGTTCGAGAAATGGTTGTAGCAAGTCAGTTTCCTCCTCTGCTTCTAATGCAAATATATGGAGTGTGACACAGTATTCGCAACTCCACCAAAATCAAAACGATTCGTTTTATTAAATTAGTCCATGTCAGCTTCGGTTGGTGCACAAATTCGCCTGAAAGAATCATTTTATGATTTTTTTACATATACGTTCAAAATTACATTTTTAAAAAATTGATTTTATATATTAAGAAAAAGTCTCACATTGAATTAATAAATTTTTTTATAAAAATGATCATTTTTATATATTTTACAATTAGCACAATGTGTTCAAAAATATTAATTCTATATATCTAAATATTATCAATTTCATATCATCAAAATGATTAATTTTATCAATAAATATTAATATGTACTAAAAAACACTTTGTATAATCAACTTAATAAAAATTTCATATATCAAAATCAACTTAATACAAATTTCACTATGTTAATTTTAATGGGTAGAGAGAGAAAAAATAGTAAAATAATATTTGGAGAATTTGGAAAAATACTATTCATAGTTGTGCAAAATTTTGAATATACATAATATAATGTAGACCAATTTAGAGAGATATTAAATAAATATGAAGATAAATATAAAGATGCATAAACTATTGCTAATGTTCTAAGGCTACGTTTGGATAATGAAATGATTTTTGATAATCTGTGAATAGTAATAAAAAAATAATGATAAATAGTGAACAATAGTAAATAGTCATAAAAAATAATAAAAAATATATAAAAAATAATAATAAAATATTAAATAGTCAGATCACTCCACAACTCAAACAGAGCTGACTAGGAGACGTTTGGATTCGAAGATGATTTGAGATGAGCTGAGATGGATTGTGAATAGTAATGAGATGAGTTGTGAATAGTAGTGAGATTTATGAGTTAAAGTTGCTGAATAGTAGTGAGATGAGTTGAGATGAGCTGAGATGAGCTGAGATGAGTTGAGTTGAGTTGATTATCCTCTTTATCTACTCAAACATATTCAATTAAGGTATATTACTATTATGTATAAACGTGATGTTAATTGAACTCAGATCCGACTAATTAAAATAAAAAAACATTTAATTTTGCTAGGGCAGCTAGCCATCTTTAAATGAAAACCTACTAATTTAGCGAAGTTAACCATATGCTTGCTTAACTTATTTAACTTTTTGACACTATCTTTACACAATCTCTAAAGAGTAATGCTACATAATCTTTTCTACATCCATGCATATAATATTTTTTAAAATTTTAAATTTTTAAATTTTATTTTAAAAATTCTGAATTTATTTTTTTAAACTAATTCAATTCTTCTATTCATTATTCATATATTAAATACTTGATAAAAGAAAAAATAATAAAAATTTAAAAAAATGTGGTGTGTAGAAATTATGTGAATAATGAAAGATTGTGTAGATTTTTTCATTTACAAACCCACTTTCCCCGCACCAGTATTGTAGTTTCATAGACTATAATATATATATATATATATATATATATATATATAGTAATAATATCTACACCACATATTTCACAAGACATGTTATAAAATAAAGGTATTTTGATAAAATGATGTTAATTTTACAAGTTTTTTAACAAAAATAATTTTTTTTAAAAAAATTTTGTTGTGTAAAATGTTGTAAAAAGTTATGTGTGTTTATTATTTTTCTTCATAAAAATATATTCACAAATGACGTTATAGTATATTAAATTATAAAATTATTTATATAATAAAATAAAAGTTATTAAAATAGAGTAATAAAATGCACGTGGGATGTAGTGGTATGATATACACGTCTTGTTTTCATTTTCTGACCTGAAATGTAATAACATTAAAATCATTAAATTATCTTTTTTTTTTAAATCACAATAGCATCACCTCTCGTTAGTTATATATAAAATTTCTCAATTGAAAAATGCTAACCATATTTAAAAAAAAATTACAAAAAACTTATTTCTTTACCTATCAAATATATTAAAAATTATTAAATTTGATATTTAAATAAAATCTAATTAAAAAAAAAAACTCATAAAACAAGTCTTATTTTAATAAGTACATGCATGCTTTATTTTTTTATTTGCCAAAATTTAGCCAAGATTTTGAAAATCTGAACGGTTTAAGAGCATCCGCATCCATATGCTTATACTATCAAATTTTCTAATTTTTAGCAGATTTTTTTTTTTTATCTTTTTGACAAAAATTCATTTTCATCCGGTTACCTATTTTAGGAAAAGAGTTTAGGATTTGAACAGTGACTCTCTAAATATGGAGATCTATTATTTATTCTTAAATCAATTTTTACAAATATTTTATTCTAACTCATAAAACAAATTTTTCTTTCAATCATCTATACTTTTTATCATGCTATTTTTTGTTATAGTTGAGATTTGAAAAAAATGTCACTATTGAGATGATTCATTTTTATTTTTATTTTTTCTAAAAATTGATCATTTGAAAAAATATGATTTTTTTAAAATATTATTGTTAAAAAAAGTTGTTACTGATGAAAAATCGAAAATATAGGTATAATAAATAATTAAATAATTATGAAAATATGAAAAAATAAGTTAAAAATTTTCTTCTACTCTTTTTTAGAAAGAAAAAAAATGAGAAATTAAAGATGTATAAATAAATGAGCAGAAAAAATAATAAATAATAATAAAAATATTATTTAAAAAAAAAAAAAATATCGAGTGAGATAGGATATTTTCATCCGGACGAAGGGCTGGAGTAGGAGTCTCTCGATGGAGGAGTTGACAGGCCGTATTTTGGGTTTCAAGGACGTGGAGAAGCCCGAGCGTATTGGTAGGAGTGCTTGGGATAATTACTGGCTTAGCGAAGAGCAGGTCCGGTATGCAAGCGTCGACGCTTACCTGTCTTTCTCAATGGGAAAGGCTTTGAATGTGTGGAAATGGCCTGATTTGATGAGTTTTTGATGGAATGTTTTGGTATGGGTTTTGTTGGGGGCAGAATTAACTTGAAATTTTTTGATGTTGCACTTTTATCGCTACCTGACAAGTCTCTGTCTCTGTTTATGGACCGAATTACACGTTGTTTTTGTTGTTAATCACCTAATTACTGTGTTAATGCATATGCTATCCTGTAGTTATTTTGGTTTGTGCAACTAAACCAAGCCCTGCATTATTCTATACGACAATGCATCATGCATATAGAGGTTCCTTAACTCTCTATAGCCTATAAACTAGAGTGGGTTACAAGAACATTTAAATTTTGGCTTAAGGGTTGTTTCTTCTCCTGTGAAATACAATTTAGGTGACAAACTAGCTGATTTATTCACTACATGACCATATTCGACAAAACTTTTGCAAGGATGCTGATCATAGCTGTTGCAATGTCCTGTGCAATGTGCATTATCTTTGTTTGGTGTTGGCAACATGTTTTGCTTTTCTCCCACCCATTAGGACTATAAATCTGTCTCATTTGAACACATGGGCTTTTCAATTAATTGCTGCTGGTTATACATGACCCTTTTGTTCCCTTAAAAAGTCCTGTTACATTGAACTCCTACTAACTTTTATTACTTAATTATAATTTGCTTATTGCTGCAATTACAGTAATGCTCTATCCTAATTTGGCATCATTTAACATCAAATTATTGCAACAAGCTTGTAGTGAAAGATGGTTGCTAGTTTACTTACTGGTTTTGAACTTGATGGAACAGAACAGAGCAGTTCAAACTAAAGATTGTTAGAACTATTTAATCTTGGAGAGGGAACCGACAAGGTAGTGGTGTGCATCTCGGGCTTTGATGCACTCTGAGTCATGTATCATACTCAATATAATAAGTTTCATTTTCTTGTGTTAAAACTATCTTTTAGAAATATTACAGTTGTGATCTGTCAGAATTTGTGATAGTTTTAGGTTTATTGACGCTGTGCTATGGTGCTTGTAAAATGATAGAAACTTTATTTTGGATGGAGACTAGACTGTTTGATCCTTTATCATGTGTGATGTATAATGGTGCTTGCATTGCTACTTATAAATTGTGTTGGCACATGGAAATCGAAGAAATACATGAAGATTTACTCAAGTATTCTTTAACTCCTTTATTATTTCAGGCATTGTCTGTATGTGAAAAAACTGTAATGTGGTGGAATGTTGGTTGATCCGTGAGATTGTGATAAAGAGTGCTATGTTATTTTGCATTGCATATCTGTTTATCGTACCTCGATCGGGTATGGTCGCTTGAGATTTTTTTGTCCAGAAACTTTGGTTACATAAATTGGTATATCGATCTAAGTTCCAACAATTAAAGCAAAAATTACAATCCTCAAAAGCACTTGCCACAATACCCTGTAGAATATGAAGTATATTGTCCAAAGCCAAAGTCATTTTCTTTTGATTAAGCTCTTCTCTTGACATTATAATACCCCGTATTTTTTTTGTGTATTTTTTTAATGAAGGAATATTTTAATTACTTTAAATATTATTTTTCTTGTTTTAAAATTTATCAGATTTCTTGTTAGATTTATTTTATAATTTTTTTTAGTTGTGAAATTTACTTTAAGGTGCTTTCTTAATATTAATTAGTGTTTGCATTTAAATTACACTTTGTTTTAATGAATAATTTTATTATTGGACTTTAATTATTATTTTATTTATTTGTTTTGTTTTCCCATGCACGGCACTATCTCATGCACGTATGTGATCTTCTGGGGTTTTAATCAACTCTAAAGGCATATTTTTCTCTCTGAAGAAGTGGCCGCAGCAACCTATGCATAGCTGCACTCCACATTGCCGTCACCAACTACCCTGACCTCCACCCCACACCATGCACTTCTGCAGTGCACCACCCATGATCAACAGAGGAGGATCATCACCACGGGTAGCACCACGGGAGACGCAAAGCACGCGGATCGCACGGCAAGAGACTTTTCCGCGCACGGCCAAAAGCCAACCTACATCTTCACGGTTTTACCCAACCATCTCATGGAAAACGCAGCCACCCAAGGAGGTCAAGTCGCCGCATGCTCCTCCTCAATGCTGCCATACGCCGCCACTGTGACCCAGCCGTGAACCCACCAGTGTAGCCTTCGACAGCCATCCCGCAAGCCTCTATTCTTCACTCCCGAAATAGAGGATGTGTTTCCTCCTACCTTGAGCCATTACAACCACTACCCACCGAGAGCTCCTTCACGTTGTGGCTCCAGAAATAGCCGGTGAAGTTTTCCGTCACCCCAAGTCCGCCTCATGCCACCTCTGCCACATGGTAATCTCCCTCTCTGTTTTCTCTCTCACGTTCGGCTTGCTCATCCTGTAAGCTCTCTCTCTCTCCGTTATCTCTCTTACCGTGCATCTCTCTCTCTATTTCTCGTCCAGTGCATAGCCACCGAGTGCACCACCTCCCATCGCACACTGCGCCATCGCACTTTACCTTCTCGATGAGTCCTTGCCGCCGCTGCATTTTTTCTATTATTCTTGTGTATGTTTATCATTTGTTTTATGTATAAGGTGTATTTATATATATATATATATATGTATGTATATATAAGTAAAGTTTTAACTTGGATACTTACTAGTTTTAACCTAATATATATATATATATATATATATATATATGGAAAGTTCCCGATTTTAGTTTTCGGTTGAGAAGTTTTTTTTGTTGGGTTTATATTTAAATAGGATTTTGTTTTAAGTTTCAATAAATATTATATTTTATTTTGATAATATTGTTAATTAAAGGAAGTAAATCTATTTTTCTTAAGAGATAAGTTTTTTATGACTTATTTTAGGAAAATTTTAGTAACCAATGTATTTATTTTATTTATAAAATATTGTTGGTATTTTAGATATTTTGAATATTAATTTTTATTGAGTTCTATAATTATCATAATACTTATTCGATAAATTTTCTTCTTCAGTACGAATTCGATTAAGTGGATATTGATGGTCTTAGAAAATGATGGTATTTTTGGAATTTTGAGAATTTTAGATTTTGAGGAATTAAATAGATTATTTTAGAAGCTTAGGATTAAATATCGAAATACGTGATCGATTGAAAATTTATGAGAATTACGTGGTTGTTTTTATAGGTGACGATTAATTATTGTTCGACATTTTAAGAAAAATTTCGAAAAAGCTAAAAAGTTCAGTTAAGCATAGTTCTTATACTAGACTTTGCATAAAATAAAATGAACTGAGGTCTTTTTTGGAAAATGTGCATGTTTTGCTATGAAAAGAAATCTGAAAACAACCTCAGATATTTGTTCTGCATTATTCATGAGATTCTGTTTAAGAAATTATTTTTTGTCATGACTGGTATAGACATGAGCTTATTTTTGGCATTCTGAGACAAATGAGTGAATATGAAAATTTGATAAATTTCACATGTGACGTGAAAGTGTTCTGAATCTGTTTTGGAAAGTGTGAAATGATCTGAATATCAATATTCTGTTTTGATATGATGTGGCATCTGAAAAACCTTTGGTATGACTTTCTGATTTTGTTCTGACTCTGATATGGTGATTCTGATTTTATTTTGCTCTGATATGTGGCAGTGTCACGGGATATAATAGTGACCTCTGGTCCTGTCATGGGATACAATAGTGACTTCTGGCCCGCCATGGGATATAATAGTGATTTTCTGTTCTGAGTGCAATCGCTTTGGTAACATGGTGATTTATGTTCTGCTTGGCTTTCAGTAGGATGCACAACCCTATTACGGGGGTTAAACATGGTCTCTGTTCTGATATGATGCCCTGATATGATATGATAAGACGAATATGTTCTATCATGTTGTGCCAAATGAGTCTTTGAATATGAAAAGTTAGTTTCTGAATATAAAATGTTTGAAAAGTCGGTCTAATTTTCTGATAATATGTATTTTTGATATTTGCATATTGATACTGAAAAGTTTTGTTTCTGTATTTTGAACTATGTGAAAATGCTCATGTTTACACACTAGTATATGTCCTCTGCTTACTGAGTTGTTGATAACTCACCCCTTATCTCTAATTATTTTTCAGATAATTTTTGAATAGTCCAGCTAAGGATCAGAATTATAGAGCATTGGTGAGATGATTATTTAAGCATAGTGGATTACTCATAGAAGATTTCTGAGAAGTGACGAATTTTATTAAGAGATTTTATAGTATTCTGATGACATTATATTTTGGAGTCTATAAATATATTGATGAATTGTGAGTTTTAAGTTATAGAGAGTAACTCTTCAATCTCTGCGAGAATGGGGTGTTACAGACATTGTTCTCTTATGGACGAAGATTCTTTTTCAAGGCAATTCTTACAATTAATGCCATCCCATATAAAGACAAAATGGCCCGACAACCTTGTCATAATATTCTGGCCTCCCTATATGGTTATAGATATTCTATTCTCAAGCTGGTATGTAAGATATACCATATATAACATTTAAATAGTAAGATTTGATTTGTAAGATTTAAATTTAAAATTTATTTTTCAAATCAAATTATATATCATATAAACACTTTACTCAGTTTGCTTTATACATTAACTTGAGAATAAAATTTTTCATATAAATATATATATATTTATATATATATCTTGTAAACTTGTATTTCTCATCAGCTATTTGACTCTCCATGTCAATTAATTTTTTAGTGGAAAAATATTTAATAACTTTGATGAAAACACAATTTTCATATAAATATTGTATAGTTTACGCTTCAATTAACTAATACTGACACAAGTACAAAATACTGAGTAATTAGAGAATGGACAATATTATTTTTTCAATATTTTTTTAAATTAGGGTAAAATACTTTGAAAATTGTTTTATTTGAAACCAAGCAAAAGAAGGAAGGCGGCCAATATATTTGATGCTTCTGAAGCTAAAGCCCGTCCCCCATTTTGCTGAACGATATAGGCTTGTAACTGAAAAAAAACTCGATCAGTTCGTGTAAGAAGCCTAACACGACTGCACCCACTCACCCAGGAACTCTCTCTAGTCTCTCTCTCGCACTCGCTCGCTGTGCTTCTCGCAGGGCTGGACTTCAGACTTACTTGTCAACGTCCACGCTCTTCCAAATCCTAGGTTTCAGTTTTCCACACCAACTTCTTCGAGCTGGATAGGCACCGAGGAGACCGCTACAACAGCAACAACAACCACAACCACCACCAAGACTCACACTCACACTCCCACTCCTACCGTCACTCTAGAGGTCCCTCTCGCTTCTACAGTGTGCCTCTTGGGAACTTGAACCAGCACAATCGTCATATCCCCAACAACTTCTGTAGAGGCAATCACTGGCCCTTTGAGAGCCCTCCTCGCCACTCCCCTGACAGCATTAGGGGAGGAGGCTTTAGGCTAATGGGTGGCGCTGGTGGAGGTTTCGTCCCTAATTATCATCAGGGACTGCCTCTTTCGGGTCAAAGTGAGGGTTCCCCATGTCTGGCCTTGGTGGCTCTCCACTAGGTTCGCCCTTAGACTTTTGTGTTTGTGTCATATGTCTAAAAATTCTGAATTCTATGTTGCTCATATTCCGGGAGCGTTTATGTGGCGCATTATCAACTAGATTGTTTGGAGCTTTAATTTGTTTGTATTGTTAAATTGTTTGAATAATTTGTATTTTTTCCTATCAGTGTTGGTGTTAAGAAAGAGGGAAAAAGTGTTTGAATAATTCTGTATATTGATTTTGTGTTCTGCTTTACAAAATATATAAGCGTACAATGAAACTAATAATGGAAATTTACATATAAGGAAACTATACTATTGTAACAGTTGCCTAAAATAATAAATCCCTGATTTTGTGCAAACTAAATTATGGGAAGAGATGATTCTGTCAATACTCCCCCTCAAGTTGGCGCATGAAGATTCGTAATGCCCAACTTGGATGAGAAATGGTGGAAAAGATCTTGTCCTAAAGCTTTGGTGAAGATATCTGCAATTTGCTCATGTGAAGAAGTGTGAATGGCTTTAATGAGGCCGGAGCGAATTTTGTCGCGAATGATGTGGCAATCGATCTCAATATGCTTGGTACGTTCATGAAACACTGGATTGTGAGCAATGTGAAGTGCAGACTGATTATCACAGTAGAGATGGAAAGGCTCGGGATGAGGAATGCCAAGATCAGTGAGGAGTTGCTTTAGCCAGGTGAGTTCACAGGTTGTGACAGCCATAGCACGGTATTCAGCTTCGGCGGAAGAACGAGCAACAGTAGTCTGTTTTTTTGTGCGCCATGAGATTGGACTGGTACCGAGCTGGATGAAATAGCCTGTGGTGGAGCGACGGGTGGTTGGGCAACTGGCCCAATCAGAATCAGTATAAGCTGTAACCTGAGTGGTACTGGAAGAGGAGAAAAAAATGCCTTGGCCGGGGCTCCCTTTGATGTAGCGGAGAACACGCGTAGCAGCAGTCATATGGGGAATACGAGGAGCATGCATAAACTGACTAAGAATGTTGACGGCATAAACAATGTCAGGTCGAGTGATGGTCAAGTAAATGAGACGACCAACTAGACGACGATAAATGCTAGGATCAGGAAGTAGAGGTCCATCTTCATTGGAAAGCTTCAAATGTTGTTCCATTGGAAAAGAGGCGGTCCGGGCACCAAGTTGGCCACTGTCAGAAAGAATATCAAGAGCATATTTTCGCTGATTCAGAAAAATGCCTGCAGAAGAACGAGCAACTTCAAGACCAAGAAAGAATTTCAGAGAGCCAAGATCCTTGGTTTTGAAGTGAGTGAAGAGATGATTCTTGAAAAACTCAATTTGGGGAAGATCATTGCCAGCAACTAAGATATCGTCAACATAAACAAGAACAATAGTGATGCTGGTGTGAGTAATAAGAGTGAATAAGGAATGATCAGCCTGAGATTGACGAAAACCTGCATCAAGAAGCACAGTAGTTAGTTTAAAAAACCAATTGCGGGAGGCTTGCTTGAGGCCATATAGAGATTTTCTGAGGCGACAAACACGGGTCTCCTCCTGAGTGCAATAGCCAGGGGGTGGGATCATGTAGACTTCTTCATCAAGATCACCGTGCAAGAAGGCGTTGTTGACATCAAGCTGATGAATGATCCAATTTTTGTTAGCAGCAATGGCCAATAAGCAGCGGACAGTGGTCATCTTGGCTACCGGAGCAAAGGTTTCATGGTAGTCAAGTCCTTCAACTTGAGTGTAGCCCTTGGCAACCAGTCGGGCTTTGTATCTCTCAATGGATCCATCAGCTTTGAGTTTGGTTTTAAAAACCCATTTACAGCCAATGGGTTTCTTACCAGGTGGAAGATGGTCAAGAGTCCAAGTGGAGTTAGCTTCTAGAGCCTGAAGCTCGGTAGACATTGCCTCGCGCCAATGAGAATGTTTGAGAGCATCAGAGTAGCATGAGGGTTCAACACAAGAGGTGAGAGCATTTAAATAAGTAATATGTGAGGGGGAAAAGCGAGAGTAAGAAAGAAAAGCAGACAGAGGATGAACAGTACCTGAAGTCGTTGTAGCAGGTGAAGACGCCGTGGGCTCTGTGTGTAAAGTGGGACATATGTAATCATGGAGATAGGAAGGCCGGGTAGTATGGCGGCGAGGACGAGAGACAGGTGGAGGTGGGGGTGATGAGGGTGGAGTTTGAGGAGGTGAAGATGAAGAGGCTGGAGTTTGAGGAGGATTTAGAGGTGTTTGAGAAGTAGATAAAGTGAGTTCAGGAATTGGAAGATTTGAGATGAAGAAGAAGAGGAGTCTGAAATATTCTGAAAAGGGAATTGTTGTTCATGAAAGGTGACGTCACGAGAGTAGAAAATGGACCGTGTATCAAGATTGTAGAGTTTGTAGGCTTTGTGAGTGCTAGGGTAGCCGAGGAAAACACATTTAGTAGCACGAGGAGAAAATTTATCACGGTGAGTGCGAAGAGTTTGAGCATAACAGAGGCACCCAAATACACGAAGGTGATCGTAGTTGGGTATTTTGTTGAAGAGAACCTCAAAAGGTGATTTATTTTGAAGAGTACGGCTGAGAGTGCGATTGATGAGGTAGGCGGCAGTAAGAACACAATCACCCCAAAAAGGAAGGGGTAAGTGTGCTTGAAAACGTAGATTGCGAGCAACATTAAGAAGGTGCCGGTGTTTACGTTCCGCAACACCATTTTGTTGAGGAGTTTCAACACAAGTACGTTCGTGAATAATGCCGTGGTCAAGAAGATAAGTTTGAAATTGATGAGAGAGAAATTCTTGTCCATTATCAGTTCTAATAATTTTAACATTGGTGTTAAACTGATTTTTGACAAGAGCAAAAAAATGCGTTAAATGAGTGTAGGCTTCAGATTTAAAACGCATTAAATATATCCAAGTGGTGCGAGAAAAATCATCCACTATTGTGAGAAAATAATGTGCTCCAGATAAGGAAGAAGTATGATATCCACCCCAAATATCACAAAAAATACGATTAAAAGCAAAAACACTTTTATTAGCAAAAATAGGAAAGGGTAATCTTGTATGTTTAGAACGAGCACAAACATCACAATTAGAAAGAATACAAGGAGAATCTAAAATTTTAGGAATAATAAAACTGGAGGGATGACCTAGACGTTGATGCCATAGGGTCTTATTAGCAGTAGATTGAGCAGCAAAAATCACAGGTGGGTCGGGACGGTACACGTAAAGCCCATTGCAGAGTTCACCCGCTCCAATCAGCTTCATCGACTGTGGGTCCTGAAATAAGCAATTATTAGAAGAGAAAGTAATAATGCAAGAATTGTGAAGGGCAATTTGGGAAATAGATAATAGATTGAAGGTTAAGAGGGGAACAAAATAAACTTGATTGAGAATGAGAGAAGGGGAGAGAACACATGTGCCGAGACCCTCGGCAGGCACATCTTGACCCGTGGGAAGCCGAATCGAATGGGGGGTTGCAAGGGGTTGGAGATCGGCGAAAGCTTCCTTGTGGTGGCAGATATGGTGGCTCGCGCCACTGTCTACCACCCAATGGAGGCGCCGATTGAGAGGAAAATCAAGATGAGGGGAGAAGAGGTTACCAATGAAGTTCACAGATGACTCAATCGGAGAAGAAGATGGCGCGAGCAAGCCGAGAAGCTTCTGGTAGAGCTCCGGTGACAAACCAGGAACCGGGCTTGAAGCCGATGAAACGGCAGTGGTCTGATTGACGCTAGACGGAGGCTGTCCGAGAATGGAGGGTTGGGTCTTGGGTCGCGGGTTTCGTCCAGGAGGGTAACCGACGAGAGTCCAACAACGATCTCGGGTATGACCATCTTTGCCGCAAGCCGTGCACTTGAAAGGGTTTTTTGGGCATCCACTAGATCGAACAGCCATGGCCATGATTTCCGATTGAGGGGGTCTAACGTTGAGCAACCTTTGTTGCTCTTCTTGAAACAAAATAGAGAAGACTTTGCTGATTGGTGGAAGTGGATCCATGGCTAAGATTTGAGTGCGAAGAGAGGCGAAGGAATCGTTGAGACCGAGGAGGAACTGGAACACCTGTTCATCATCGGCTTGCTCCTGTAAAGCTGTGAGGTCAGTGCTTTGTTTGAGATGACCAAGTTCATCCCAAATTTGTTTGATTTGGTTATAGTAATCATGAATGGAATTTGTGGTTTGATGTAGGGAAGATAGAGTCCGTTTGAGTTGGTAGATTCTGGCATTATTGCCATGACAAAACCGAGAGGAAAGGTCCAGCCAAACATCACGTGGGTTGGTGTGATATTCAAGAGAATTCGCAAGAGAGGGGCTGATGGAGTTGAGGATCCAGGTAAGAACCATATCCTTTGTTTGGTTCCATCGGGTGTACTCGGGTGTATTAGGTTCAGGAGCTTTGAGAGTGCCATCAACAAAACAGAGTTTGTTTTTGGCATTGAGGGCTCGGGTCATGGCTTTTTGCCATTTGGGATAGTTGTCGCCGGTTAGGAGTCCATTGACAAGGGTTAAGCTGGGTGAATCTGAGGGATGAAGAAGATAAGGGGAAGGGAGGGAAGGGAGAGACGGGTTGGAGGATTCATCCATGGTGATGCCAAGAAAACGTAACCTAGCCTGATACCATGTTAAGAAAGAGGGAAAAAGTGTTTGAATAATTCTGTATATTGATTTTGTGTTCTGCTTTACAAAATATATAAGCGTACAATGAAACTAATAATGGAAATTTACATATAAGGAAACTATACTATTGTAACAGTTGCCTAAAATAATAAATCCCTGATTTTGTGCAAACTAAATTATGGGAAGAGATGATTCTGTCAATAGTTGGTTAATAGCTCTAGTTGATTTTTGGATGAATTCGGGGGCTTGGTGCAGAGAGACTCATGGTTGAATGCAACATCGAAGTGATTTGCAGTTTGCTTTTTATTTTATCTAGCCTATTATGTTCCTTACATATATGCATCTTCAGTTACTTTTCTTGTATATTCTCTTTCAGAGAATTTTGATGGTGGGAGTTTTGCCAAACTATTTGTTGGATCTGTTCCAAGGACAGCCACTGAGGAAAATGTGAGTCAAATAATTCATATAGAAAACTGTGCTATGATATTTCTCTCCTGTTATCCTTGATTGTTTTAGGGCTCGTTTGTTTTCAGAGATGAGATGAAATAAGATGAGATGAGTTGAGATTAAAGTTAAAAAGTTGAATAAAATATTGTTAGAATATATTTTTTAATATTATTGTTGTTTTGGGATTTGAAAAAGTTGAATTGTTTATTTTATTTTGTGTGGGGATTTGAGAAAGTTGTAATGATGAGGTGAGATGAGATGAGATGTTTTTGGAAAACAAACAAGGCCTTAGTTATCTTGAAGATATCATGCTTATTTGATGTCAGATTCGCCCTTTGTTTGAAGAGCATGGAAATGTTATAGAGGTTGCTCTGATCAAAGATAAAAGAACATGACAACAACAAGGTGCGTGTTAAAACTATTTTCTATGAAATAAGTGTGATCTATGCTTATCTTATTTCAGGTCATCTGAGAGGCTGATGGAAGCAAGTGTAAGCTCATCTTCCATCTTACTTGATTTTGCAACAAGTTTCAGGCTTGTTGGTTTTGGTTGCGACCCTTTTTTGTGCCCATCCAGTCAAACAAGAAAGAAGGCAAGACGTGTAAACCCACTAAAAACCAGCTTTTGTATATCAATCGGGATCTTGGAAGACAAACAGATCATGCGCTTGCAATAGTAGCTGCCGAGGTGGAAGCATTACCCAACAAATCAACGTTGTGTTTCACACACCTTTAGGCCAGACTTCGACAACTCAAATTTTTCGAAATGGGCCTACAAAAGATGGGAGAGAGTGCAATTAGGAAAGGGCGGCATTGGGGTCGGGGAGTTTCTGATGCCAAAGTTAGTAAATTTTATTGAAAGTTTGTAAATAAGTAAAAGAGTCTAGGGATCAGAGACTTTCTCGTACCTGAAACTTATTATTTATACTCTGGGTTGGGGGAGGTGTAGATTGTCTTTGTCTCTACAGAGTTTGTGCATCTTCTGTTGTTTATGCTGTAAGAGTTCTTTAATATGGCGTGGCTCTGCGACGACACCATAAAAATAGGCGTGTAGGTCAGTAGTGGCGCTATTAATGCGATGTGGTTTCCTAACTTTGCGTATATCCCTTTTGAGCCGTAGATGGGTTGATATCGATGGATCAAGGATTCTCTGCATTTTCCGTTGTGCTTTGTGTAGGTCTCTGGGATCTGAATGCGGCTGTGGGATGTCAGACTAACATGTCTTATCGATTACTTGACTCCGTTTCCTAGTTGATGCTTTGCCCCTTACGCAGTCATGGTGGCCCTTGAGCTGGGTATTGGGCCGAGGTCTAGTAGACTTTGTAAAATGAGAAAAATTCCCTTACGATCATCCTCGTTATGAACAGAGCGACTTACATATTCAATTAAAGTATATTAATATTATGTATAAACGTGATGCTAATTCAACTCACATCCGACTAATTAAAATAAAAAATATTTAATTTTGCTTTGGCAGCTAGCCATTTTTAAATAAAAACCTACTATTTTAGCGAAGTTAAACCATGTGCTTGCTTAATTTATTTAACTTTTTGACACTATCTTTACACAATCTACAAACCCACTTTCCCCGCACCAGTATTTTACTTTCATAGAAAGAAATCCTTAAATTAGTGAAAATATGACTGTCCGAACGAGACAATTATTTTAAATAGAAAGAAATCCTTTAGTCCGATCTCTTAAAAATATATTCTTACGTTATAATATGTTAAATTATAAAATTATTTTTATTATAAAATAAAAATTATTAAATTAGAGTAATAAAATGTACGTGGGATGTAGACTTATAGTGATATCATATACACGTCTTATTTTCATTTTACGACCTAAAATGTAATAACTTTATAATCTTTAAATTATCTTTTATTTTTAATAAAAAAGCTAAATATTAATTCACAATAGCATCACCTCTCGTTAGTTATATATAAAATTTCTCAATTGAAAAATGCTAACTATACTTGAAAAAAAATTTGCAAAAAATTTATTGCTCTACCTATCAACTATTGATATATTAAAAATTATAAAATTTGATATTTAAAATCTAATTTTAAAAAAACTGATAAAACAAGTCTTATTTTAATAAGTACATGTTTTATTTTTTAATTTGCTAAAGTTTAGTCAAGATTTTGAAGAACCGAACGGTCTAAGAGCATTCACATCCAGATGCCTAAACCATCGAATTCTCTAAATTTTAGTAAAAAATTTTAACTTTTTGTCAAAAATCCATTTTCATCGGTTGCCTATCTTAGGAAAAGAATTTAGGATCTAAATCATTTTTTACAAATATTTTATTATAACTCATAAAAAAAAAATTTCTTTCAATCATCTATACTTTATCTCATGCTCATTTTTTGTTATAGTTGAAGTTTGAAAACAATGCCACCATTGAGATGATACATATTTTTTTTTCTAAAAATATTATCATGTAGAGAGATAAGTAGTTTTAAAAAAAAAATTGTTATAGATGAAAAATGAAAATATAAGTACAACCAATAATTAAATAAATTATGAAAATGTGAAAAAAATAAGTTAAAAATTTTCTTCCACTCTTTTCTAGAGAGAAAATAAATGAGAAGTTAAAGATGTATAAATAAATGAGTAGTAAAAATAATAAAAAAAATATTTTAATAGAGTGGAAAAAAATATGAAGTGAAATGTAGAAAGAAAAATTTTAAATATAAGCCTCACACTCTGTACACTCACTTAAAAATATGTGATTTTATTTTTTTATCTTCATATTTCATATTGATGTGCAGAGTGTGAGGCTTCTGTGTAGCATAACTAATATAAAAAATCTTAGAAAGATGAATGAAATTTGAAGATGTTTTTTTTTCATCCGGACGGGTGCTCTGACAGACTTGCAACCGGCGCGGCACGAAGTTATAACCGCCTGCAGTACCATCTTCTCCACGCAAATACGTACCAGAGAAAATTTTTTGCAGGGACCCTAACCTAGACCGTAAACCCTATCGAGACCGACTCACCCACCATGAACGACCACATAACCATTGAACCCCACCACAGCCAAAATCCTCAGAGGATCCGAACATTCACTATACACTTCTTCCACAGCCACCATATCCACGTCACTCTCACTTCCACCCCCGCCGTCGTCCGTGGATGGCTCCATAAAGTCCATCCCCTCTTCGTCACCCACATTCACAGCCGCCGCCTCGTCGTCGGTCTCGGCGTCCAGTGGAACCCCTATTCTGCCTCTGCCGCCACTCTCCAGCTTTGCATTGGCCACCGCTGCCTCGTCTTCCAGCTCTTCCATGCGCCCCGCGTCCCCCGTTTCCTCCGCCGTTTCCTCTCCAACACCGACAACACCTTCGTTGGCGTCTGGAACCACAGAGACAAGGACATGCTCCTCAACTCCAGGCACGAGCTATCGGTCTCAAACCTCGTTGACGTTCGTGATGTGGTGGCCGCGACGAAGGGCTGGAGTAGGAGTCTCTCGATGGAGGAGTTGACAGGCCGTATTTTGGGTTTCAAGGACGTGGAGAAGCCCGAGCGGGTTGGTAGGAGTGCTTGGGATAATTACTGGCTTAGCGAAGAGCAGGTCCAGTATGCAAGCGTCGACGCTTATCTTTCTTTCTCAATGGGAAAGGCTTTGAATGTGTGGAAATGGCCTGATTTGATGAGTTTTTGATGGTATGTTTTGGTATGGGTTTTGTTGGGGGTAGAATTGAACTCGAAGTTTTTTGATGTTGCACTTTTATCGCTACCTGACAAGTCTCTGTCTCTGTTCATGGACCGAATTCCACGTGGTTTTTGTTGTTAGTCACCTAATTACCGTGTTAATGCATATGCTATCCTGTTGTTATTTTGGTTTGTGCAACTAAACCAAACCGGCCTGCATTATTCTATACGACAATGCATCATGCATATAGAGGTTCCTTAACTCGCTATAGCCTATAATCTAGAGTAGGTTACAAGAATATTTAAATTTTGGCTTAAGGGTTGTTTCTTCTCCTGTGAAATACATTTTAGGTGACAAACTAGCTGATTTATTCAACTACATCACCATATTGGACAGAAATTTTGAAAGGATGCTGATCATAGCTGTTGCAATGTCCTGTGCAATATGCATGATCTTTGTTTGGTGTTGGCAACATGTTTTGCTATTCTCCCACCCATTAGGACTATAAATCTGTCTCATTTGAACACATGGGCTTTTCAATTAATTGCTGCTGGTTATACATGTCCCTTTTGTTCCCTTAAAAAGTCCTGTTACATTCAACATCAAATTATAATTTACTTAGTGCTGCAATTACAGTAATTCTCTATCCTTATTTGGCATCATTTAACATCAAATTATTGCAACAAGCTTGTAGTGAAAGATAGTTGGTAGTTTACTTACTGGTTTTGAACTCGATGGAACAGAACAGAGCAATTCAAACTAAGGATTGTTAGGACTATTTAATCTTGGAAATGGAACTGACAAGGTAGTGGTGTGCATCTCGGCTTTTGATGCACTCTGAGTCATGTATCATGCTCAATATAATAAGTTACATTTTCTTGTGTTGAAACTATCTTTTAGAAATATTACAGTTGTGATCTGTCAGAATTTGTGATAGTTTTAGGTTTATTGACGCTGTGCTATGGTGCTTGTAAAATGATAGAAACTTTATTTTGGATGGAGACTAGACTGTTTGATCCTTTATTATGTGTGATGTATAATGGTGCTTACATTGCTACTTATAAATTGTGTTGGCACATGGAATCCAAGAAAGACATGAAGATTTGGAAAGTGAGATGAGAATTTTTGGTTTTAGATGAAAGTTTAAAATATTAATTTAAAATATTAATATTGTTTTGAGATTTGAAAAAGTTGAAATGAGATTTGAAAAAGTTGAATTGTTTATTATATTTTGTGTAGGAATTTGAAAAAGTTATAATGATGAGATAAGATGAGATGAAAAATTTCATCTTATCTTTGCCCCCAAACTTGCAGTCATGTATTCTTTAGTTTCCTCTTACTTGTGATTCTTTCATCGATGCGTTTCGCTACATGGAGATCATAGATGAGATGTTTACATGATAGTTTGATCTTCAAAAGATCATCATCTTCAATAGAATTTATTTTAGTCATACTATTGTCTTGGCTCATTGCCCCATCAGTCTAGTTCATATTTTTATTCCTTTGATACTAACTCTATTATTACAGGCATTGTTACTCAAAAAAAAAAAAATTATTTTAGGCATTGCTTGTTTGTGAAAACTGTAATGTGGCGGAATGTTTGAGATTATGATAAAGAGTGCTATGTTATTTTGCATTGCATATATGTTTATTGTACCTCGGGTTATAAAATTTTAAAAACACACCGTTTCAATGAAAAACCTAACAACATTTCATTGACCTTTGCAATCTTCCTTAATATGCCCTCGCAAGATAGGGCTTCCATCGGCAAGACCAATCTTGGATCGAAGAAATTTAGTACGTTGCTTGGACAATGATTTGGTCAGCAAATCTGCAAGCTAGTCCTTGGTATGAACATGCTTGACCTAAAGAGTCCCTTTTTGAACCAAGTCACGGACAAAATGAATGTCTATTTGAATGTGCTTCATGTGAGAATGATAAACTAGATTAAAACTTAGATGAGTGGCTCCAAGGTTATCACATAGCATAGAATACAGAGCTTTGACGGGAAATTCGAGTTCATTGAGAAGGCCAAGTAACCACATTGTTTCTGAGGCCGCATTAGCCAATGATCTGTATTCAGCTTCCGTAGATGAGCGTGCAACAACCCTTTGTTTCTTGGAGCTCCAGGAGATTGGGTTGGAACCAAGAAAACTGATATAGGCTGAAGTAGATGTACGATCATCAACATTCTCAGCCCAATCAGCATTGGAGTATGTCATGAGATGCCAAGGAGTATTCTTTCTGAGTTGAATGCCGTAAAAGATGATTTGCTTTAGATAGAAAAGTAACATTTTTGTTGCTGTCTAGTGTGTAATGGTGGGCTTGTGCATAAATTGAGACAACTTGTTAACATCAAAAGATATATCAGGACGAGTAAGTGAAAGATAATGAAGACTCCCAATAACACGTCGAAATTCAGTACTATCAAAATAAGCTATACCATTAACCAGTTTTTATGATGTACTAATAGATAAAGGAGTTGACACATCCTTAGCACCAACCATGTTGGTTTTGGACAGCAAGTCATGGATATATTTATGTTGTGACAGAAACAAACCTGCACAGATTGGGATAACTTCCACACACAAAAAATAGTGAAGAGTGCCATAACTTTCAAAGAAAATCTAGCACCAAGTTGCTTAATGATAGAGTGCACAAAACTGGAATCATTTCCTGTAAGCACAAGGTCATCCACATATACAAGAAAATAGCATATAATCAAGCCACTTTGAAAAATAAAGAGTGAAGAATCAACCTTAGAGTTATGAAGATCAAGTTGAAGAAGAGCATCCCTGAGAGTTGAGTACCATGCCCAAGGGGCCTGCTTAAGACCATAAATTGCTTTATGTAATTTGCACACATGGTTGGGTTTGGACAGATCCTTGAACCCTAGAGGTTGACTCATATACACATCCTTAGTAATTTTCCCATGAAGAAATGCATTGCTAACATCTATTTGTCTTAAAACCCTGCCTTGCATGACAGCAACAATAAGGACAGATCGAATAGTGGCTGGTTTTACAACGGGTAAGTGTAATCAATCCTAGGTCTTTGAATATACCCTTTCGCAACAAGACGGACTTTGAAGCGATCGATTGAGCCATCACCTTTTGCTTAACCCGAGAGACCCATTTACAACCCACGGGATTAGAGCTTACTAGAGGGGAAACTAAGGCTGCGTTTGGGTAGCCAACATACCTCAGCACTTTCCAAGTATTATCGTACTATTAGAAATACTCTACATACCAAACAACTTAAAAATACTCTCAATGAGACCTACAAACCCACTTCAATCTCAACTCATAACTATTCAAAAACATTCTATAATATTTATTACTATTATATATAAATAAAAATAAAATCACTATAATATTTATCACTATAATATTTATCACTATTAAATATAAATAAAAAATAAAATCACTATAATATTTATCACTATTATATATAAATAAAAATTAAAATCAATAATATTTATCACTATTATATATAAATAAAAAATAAAATCACTATAATATTTATCACTATTAACTATAAATAAAAATTAAAATCAATAATATTTATCACTATTATATATAACTAAAAACTGAAATCACTATAATATTTATCACTATTAAATATAAATAAAAAATGAAATCACTATAATATTTATCACTATTATATATAAATAAAAATAAAAATCAATAATATTTATCACTATTATATATAAATAAAAAATAAAATCACTACAATATTTATCACTATTAAATATAAATAAAAAAACAATCACTATAATATTTATCACTATTAAATATAAATATAAAATAAAATCACTATAATATTTATCACTATTAAATATAAATATAAAGTAAAATCACTATAATATTTATCACTATTATATATAAATAAAAAAATAAAATCACTATAATATTTATCACTATTATATATAAATAAAAAATAAAATCAATAATATTTATCACTATTATATATAAATAAAAAATGAAATCACTATAATATTTATCACTATTAACTATAAATAAAAAATAAAATCACTATAATATTTATCACTATTATATATAAATAAAAATTAAAATCAATAATATTTATCACTATTCTATATAAATAAACAATGAAATCATTATAATATTTATCACTATTAAATATAAATAAAAAATGAAATCACTATAATATTTATCACTATTATATATAAATAAAAATAAAAATCAATAATATTTATCACTATTATATATAAATAAAAAATAAAATCACTACAATATTTATCACTATTAAATATAAATAAAAAAACAATCACTATAATATTTATCACTATTAAATATAAATATAAAATAAAATCACTATAATATTTATCACTATTAAATATAAATATAAAATAAAATCATTATAATATTTATCACTACTATATATAAATAAAAAATAAAATCACTATAATATTTATCACTATTATATATAAATAAAAAATAAAATCAATAATATTTATCACTATTATATATAAATAAAAAATGAAATCACTATAATATTTATCACTATTAACTATAAATAAAAAATAAAATCACTATAATATTTATCACTATTATATATAAATAAAAATTAAAATCAATAATATTTATCACTATTATATATAAATAAACAATGAAATCATTATAATATTTATCACTATTAAATATAAATAAAAAATGAAATCACTATAATATTTATCACTATTATATATAAATAAAAATTAAAATCAATAATATTTATCACTATTATATATAAATAAAAAATAAAATCACTACAATATTTATCACTATTAAATATAAATAAAAAAACAATCACTATAATATTTATCACTATTAAATATAAATATAAAATAAAATCACTATAATATTTATCACTATTAAATATAAATATAAAATAAAATCACTATAATATTTATCAGTATTATATATAAATAAAATTACTATAATATTTATCACTATTATATATAAATAAAAAATAAAATCACTATAATAAAAAATAAAATCACTATTATATATAAATAAAAAAAATAACATTACTATAATATTTATCACTATTATATATATGAAAATAAAATCATTATAATATTTATCACTATTATTTATAAATTAAAAATAAAATCATTATAATATTTATCATTATTATATATAAAAATAAAATAAAATCACTACAATATTTATTAATATTAAAAAATCACTATACTAAAATCACTATAATATTTAGTATTAAAAATAAAATCACTATAATATTTATGGGACCCACACCTTTTTCAACTACCTATCTAAAAGTCAACAACTCAACATATTTCACACATCCAAACAACTCAAAATACTCTCAATGAGACCCACAAACTCACTCAAATCTCTACTCATAACTATTCACAAACATTCTCAACACTTCTCAAGTATTCTCAACACTTAAATCACATTGTGAATCTGACCACCCGATTCTCAACCCACCTGAGTCGCACACGTTAGTTCAATCGGAGGGAGGGGGTGTTTGCTGACAATGTTGAGATGTTTTGGTTTGAAGATGTTATTCATAGATCGGGTGGTTATAGAGTGAGTGCGACGATTTGATGTGGGAAGTGGTTCAATCGGTTCTGAGTTGAAAATAGGGGTGGTCCGAATTAGTTCGGAGGGAGGGGGATCGGTTCTGAGTTCAATCGGGTGGTCAGATTCACAATGTGATTTAAGCAAACTTATAGGTAACATAGATGTAAAATCCAAATTATTTTGAGAATCTAAGAATCCATGAGAAGGGGATATACGGGTATTACCTAGAGGAGATGAGACCGCGACGGAGACAATTTCCAAGACCACTGGGACGACATGAGATGGAGCTGGTGAGGAGACTGCAGGTGCGAGCTGAATGATGTCGTGTGTGAGTGGCACAACAGACGAAGATGAAGATGGAGGCAGGGAGGAACCAAGGGATGTTATGGTTTGAGCTTCATCAAAGAGGACGTGTCGAGAAGTATAGATTTTGTTGGTAACGGGCTCAAGGCATCTGTATGCGTTTTGTGTTGAAGAGTACCCAATGAAGACACACGGGCTGGACTTGGGCTGGAGTTTGTGTGTTATAGGGATTGGTAAGGGGAAAATATAGACACCCAAAGGATTTTAATTTGAGGTAGTTTGATTTTTGAACAAAAAGGGCCTCAAAGGGTGATCTATTTTGAAGGAGAGGGGTGGGTTGACGATTTATGAGGTAGGTGGCAGTATGGAAGGCATGGGGGCCAATATGAGAGAGGAAGGTTGGCATCATGAAGTATGTTAAGACCAGTCTCATCTAAGTGACGGTGACGACGTTTGGAGATACCATTTTGTTGAGGTGTGTGAGGGGCAGTAGTGTAGTGACTAATGCTATGGAGAGAGAGAAACGGTTTGAGACTAATATATTCGCCACCATTATCGGAATAGAGACTTTTAATTTTTTCTTGAAAACGTTTCTCAACAAGATTTTTTAATTGGGAAAAGACGGTCTTAACACATAATTTTGCATTTATGGGATAGAACCACATATATTTTGTGTAATGGTCAATGAAAAGCAAATAATAACGAGAACCATCGAGACCAAGACAATGAAGGGGTCCCCACGCATCAGTATAAATAAGATCTAGAGGAGCATGACTTTGAAAACTCATGGGCCGAAAAGGTTGTTGATGTGCTTTATTAATAGAACAAGATGAACACAAAGAGTTCATTTTATTATTCATAACAGGAAGTAGGGGTGTGCAAAATTCTGAAAATTTCGACTCCGTCCGACTTCCGCTCCGATGGAGTTGGAGTTGTCGAAATTCGGAGTCAGAATTCGGAGTAGCTCCGAATAACTATTCGGAGTCGGAGCTCCTGGTAGCTCCGATTCCGACTCTGAATTTTTTTTTTTATAAAACCCACGTCGTTTTACAGCTGGGTTTTTTTAAAAAAAAATTGAACAACACCGTTCCACTTAATATGGAACGGCGTCGTTTCATATTAAAAAGGCCCTCCAAAATGCCCGACTCGCCTAGGTCCCCCCTTCTTCTTCCTTCTTCTGCTTCCTTCTTCTTTCTTCCTTCTCCCTTCTCTCTCGCGTCTCACTGAACCAGTGAAGCCGTCTCGCGTCTCATGTCTCGTGTCTTTCTTGCCAGCGTGCCGCCGTTCGTCGTTGCTCCTCCGTGCCGCCGTTCCTCGTTGCTCCTCTGTTCAGCTTCCACCTACGGTAAGAGTAAGGTTATGAGCCCTAAATTTAATTCAAGCACGTCTCTTATGAATTGGAGCCAGCAGTTGTGATTATTGTGTATTGGTTGTATTGAATATAGTCCCAACAAATCACGGCGCTAAAAACCCTCAATTTTACATTGTATTGAACACTTGCGCTCGAGCGAGGTGTCGAGCGCAAGTCAAGCGCAAGTCGAGCACACGTTGTATTGAACATTGGCTCGAGCGATATGTCGAGCGGAAGTCGAGCGAACCTCTCTGGAAGAGTTCTGCTTCAGCGTTACGTCGAGCGCACATCAAGCGAACCTCTCTGTATGAGTTATACTCGAGCACTACGTCGAGCGCACGTCGAGCGAACCTCTCTGGATGGGTTCTGCTCGAGCGCCACGTCGAGCGCACGTCGAGCGAACCTCTCTCAATGGGTTCTGCTCGAGCGCCACTTCGAGCGCACGTGGAGCGAACCTCTCTGAATGGGTTCCGCTCGAGCGCCACTTCAAGCGCACGTCGAGCGAACCTCTCTGGATGCCTGGATGGGTTCCACTGAGTCGAGCGCATGTCAACCGAAACTCGATCTAATAATACATCGATACAATAATACATTATGATACAATAATACATGTCCTATACAATAATACAATAGCCTAGTTTATTTTTAAACTAATTTTTTGCTTCTAATTTAATTTTTTCAACTTCATTGATTGTGATATGGATCCTAGACATAGTGGAGATGATCATCCACAAGGGGATGTGGCGGATGCCAATGCTACAACTCCTACACCGGTGGGTATTTCCACCTCTAGAGCCACATCTAGGACAGCTACATCTAGAGCAGCTACATTTTGTGCAAGTAGTCGACTCCCACTCCCAGTTGATATAGAGGATGAGGATATGTTCAACGAAAAGGAGGAGATGCCCATTGAGCAAGATCAACCACCACGGCCTTCTAAAAAGAGGTAGTGGACATGGGAGCATTTCACCAAAATTCCTGGTGATATTGCGAACCCGATAGCAAGATGTCATTACTGTGGATCACTTTGTGGATTCCATTCAAAGAAGTAAGGTACCAGTGTGTTAATAGCACATCTAAATGGTTGCCAACGATATAAGATAGCGAAGGGATTGTAAGCCACTTATTAGACCAACCTTAGTTACCAAACTTCTACAGCCACTGATGGTACATACACAGACTAAGAAATTGGTCATCCCTCAATACAGTGAGAAGATGTTGAGGGACATGCCTGCAGATATGATAATTACTGATGAGATGCCATTTACCACAGTCGAGAAAAGAGACTTTCGAAAGTTTCTAAATTTTGTTGAGTCACGATTTCTCATTCCGTCACGGTATACAGTGATGCGAGATTGTATGAAAAGGCATGCGAAGGACAAGGAGGAGATGAGGAAGATGTTTATTACCACTGGCCAGAGAGTGTCGTTTACGACTAATACATGGACTTCCATACAGAACGTCTGCTACATGTGTATCACAGCACACTACATTGACAGTGAGTGGATTTTGCATAAAAAAATTATTGGTTTTAAAGAAATTGTGAATCATAAAGGCGCATCAATTGGGGCGAAGATGGATGATTGTTTAAAGAACTGGAAAATTTGAAAAGTGCTGTGTATTACAGTTGACAATGCCAGTGCGAATGAAACCGCAGTTGATTGGTTTAAGCGGAACACGACGGTAAGAGATGATGTCATTCGGGCCCACGAGTTTATTCACGTTCGATGTTGTGCTCATATCATTAATCTCATAGTTGTTAAGGGATTAAAAAAGGTTGATGATTCCATAACCCGAGTCCGCAACATTGTACGATATGTGAGGGGTTACTCTCAAAGGCTTGCCAAGTTTAAGGCAATAGCAGAAGATCTGAAGATTGAATGTTCTAGTATGTTGTGCTTGGACGTTCCGACTCGATAGAATTCTACATACATGATGTTGGATGTGGCACAGAAGTACCAAAAAGCATTCGAGCGGATGGAGGTCGAGGATGGGGGCCTGAGGTATGCTTTGTTGGAGCCAGCAGGACAGGGGCTCGGTGCGCCAGACGCACAGGATTGGACCAGTGTTAGTTATTTTGTTGAATTTTTAAAAACTTTTTATGAGATAACCATGCGGCTATCTGGATCCAAATATACGACTGCGAACTCATTTTTCAGTGAGCTCTCGAAGCTTCACTTCCAGTATAGTTGTATTGACTCTGCTGAATTGTTATCTGCTATGGCTACGAGGATGAAGATGAAATATGATAAATATTGGGGGAATATTGAGAAGATAAATAGATTGCTATTTGTGGTTGTGATCCTTGACCCCCGAGTTAAGTTGGCTGTTCTAGAATTTTGGGTAAATTCCGTCCTCGGGGCAGTGAAGGCTGCAGAGTTTATTAGATTGCTAAGAAGTGATGTTGATGACTTATATAATCACTACAGTACTAGGGCTCAGCCTTCATCCCCAGCTGGTAGCTCCTCACATTCGAGGCCGACTGGATCGACAGTTTCCTCAGGTGATACTGACCCATCTGTAGGGGTTAGAGGCCATCGTATTATACGGCAGTATCATCAACTCATGTCAACAAGGAATATTATGCATTGTACATCTGAGGTTGAACGATATTTTATGGAAGCTGTCAAGGCACCTAGTGATGTATTTCAGTTATTAACTTGGTGGAAAATTAATTCCACCAAGTATCCAGTCCTTTCCTGTGTGGCTCGAGATGTGCTAGCCATTCCTGTCACTACGGTTGCCTCAGAGTCGGCATTTAGCACTGGAGGTCGCGTGTTGGATGCTTATTGGAGTTCATTGTCACCGTCAACCGTGGAGGCCCTCGTTTGCACACAGAATTGGATAAGTGAAACGCCCATTGGACTAGATACCGTTTGCGTTGATGCCGAGAGCTATAGGCTTGAATCGGGTAAGTTTATATGCTTTTAAATAATGATTTAATTATTTTTAATGTCTCTAACTTCTACTTTTTATGATTTTATAGATCTAATTGTGAACCCTAACATAATTACCGATGATTGAGAGTCTGGAATGGACGCCACTTAAGAGTTGGGATGGAGTTGAGAGAACCCCATTTCTTGGTAAGAATCAAATTATTCTTTTACCGTGTTCAATTTTTTATTATCAATTTTTTTTTATCTATTGATTGCAATTTTCTATCTTCATTTCAGGCATGACCAATGGAACAAAAAGCATTTGAGTGAAATCCGTGTTTAATTTTTATGTAGTTATATTTCAAGGCTGAGTCATATTGTTATTACGTTATAAATGAGACTGTTATAACTTATAACTACATCATACATGTTATTTACTTTTTAAACTATTTATATAGTTATATTTATGTAGTTATATCCCGATCAAACACGTGGGATAAGTACTCTTTATTCTATAATTCCTATTAGTACTTATCCATCCTCTCTCAAACGTTTATAATTTATTATCCAACTGAAATTAATCGAATTATACAAATTCGTACCATCATTCTCCTCTATAAAATTTTAAATTTGTGTAATTTTTGACTCATGAGTCCTGAGCACTTTTAATGCTAAATTAGTAAATTTCAGGCGGACATAAAACGAATTAAAGATATAATCAAAATTCAGTAACAAAATCAGAAGGAATATTTAAATTATTGAAAACTCTTGAATAAACCAAATATTTGTAGATGGTTCACTTTTAAAAAAAATATATATGTTGCTCACTATCTGAAACGAAATTGAACAAAAAAATTTAAATAAATAAAAAAAAGAACAGAAAACAACAACTAGAAATTTATTTCTAAACGGAGTTCGGAAATTTAATTTGGAGTCGGAGCTCCGACATCCGTTCGGAACTCCCTCCAACCACCGTTCAGAGTTCCGATCGAATGTCGGTTCTCCGACCTCCGTTCGGAGGTCGGAGCTCCGAACTCTGATCAGAATCGGACTCTGACTCAGTTCGGAGTCGGAGTCGGAGTCGGAGGGGCAATTCGGCTCCGACTTTTGTCAGAGTCGGAGGTCGAAAACGACAACTCTGACTCCGTCGGAGTCGGAGCCCACCCCTAACAGGAAGAGAAAAATTCTTGACAAGATATTGGACAACTTAAAATGAGGGATGTCCAAGACGCTTGTGCCATCCATCAAACGAGGTGTTCATGCACGTTGGCCTCCATTTTTGAAGAGGAGCCCACCAGTGATTTCGAAAAAATGTAAACACCACTTTCACATGCACCTCTTAGTAGGGTCGCCCCCGTGATCCAATCATTCACAAGAAAATGAGAAGGGTGAAACTCAACAAAAACATTTTTTTTGATATGAAATGATGAACGGAAATAAATTTTTTGCAAATATTTTGGGACACAAAGAGTATCACGAAGAATAAAGGTCCATTTTGGAGAATTTAAAATCAGGTAACCAATGTGTGAGACGGCCAAGCTTGACCCATCACCAATAACAACTTCATTAGTGTCATCATATTCAGAGTGAATAGATAAATTTGCCAATTCACCATTAATATTTTGAGAAGTAGGGAGTCAAGAAGCCACTTGTGATCTTGTTGATTTGACGTAGTTGCACAGTTCACCGTGACTTCAGATGAATTAAGCTAGGGACAAGACTTGGCTGTGTGGCCCATTTGTTCACAAAATTGGCATTTTGGCTGGTATCATCGCTGATTGGGCCGAATAGGTGTATGAAAATACCTGCAATTGTCTTTGGGCGGGCTTTGAGATGTGCGATTCTGGCCTACGGGCCTTATAATTCGCTTTTGATTGAGACCCACCAGAGGCACTAGATTTTTGCTTGTTGCGGTAAGAATGGTAAGTTCTTCCTTGAGTTGCATGGCTCGAGTTCTAGATTTACTGGCATACCTATGATTGAGTTTCTTCCAAGCCTCATGAGAGGTTTTGGCAGTGGCGATGAGGGGAGTAATGGTGGTGGGGATTGAAGCCAGAATAGCACTCAAGATTAAATTATCCTGACGAACCCGGTGAGTTTTATTTAACTTGGTGGAAGAGGTGCCGATAGGGGAGGGACACTGTGAAATTTCATTGACATAGTCAAGGAGATTAAAGCCTATAAGGAGAGTTTCAAATTGTGCTCTCCATTGAGAGAAGGTAGATGGTGTCAATTTTTCATTGATTTGTGTAGAAATATTGAGAGCGATGAGGGCATTTTGGATGGGTGATACTGGATGAGTGTGTGGAGGATGGGTAGATGTTTGTTCTGATGAGGAAGCCATCTTAGATAAGAGCATCTATTTGCTCGTGAGAGTATGGCTCTCTTAATACCATATACAATTTTAAAAACACAGTTTCAATGAAAAACCTCACAACATTTCATTAACCTTTGAATCAAATATATACAAGTGTAGGAGCAGTTTTTGGTAACTACATATATACGGAAATAGAGTTGTGCAAGAATGAAATTTACAATAAATGAAAAGATTTACAATAAATGGAAAAACAGCTATGATTCTATTTTTGAGCTTGATTCAGTTGACTTGGCTAATTGGAGCTTGATTCATTTTTCTTGGCATGACTGTTGCAATCATCCTTAAGAATAATGATATGGTTACTACCCTATTACTACTCATTTACTACTCAAATTGTATTTGTTTTAATTTTACTTAATGATTAAGGAAGTGAATATTAATAAAATTATATATTTTTTTAATTTTTTCTTAATAATTAAGGATGATAAAAAAATACTTAAAAGAAAATGATAAAAAAATAAAAAAAATTTGAAATGTGCTTGGGTAGTAGGTGGGTAGTGAATGGGTAGTAACCCTATCACTACCCCTTCCTTAATACAGGTATGGTTGCTTGAGATGTTTTTGTCCAGAAACTTTGGTTACACAAATTTGTATATCGATCTGAGTTCCAATAATTAAAGCAAAAATTACAATCCTCAAAAGCACTTTGTGATCACTGGTGCCACAACACCTTGTAGACTATGACGTGTATTGTCCAAAGCTGAATGCATTTTCTTTGGATTAAACTCTTCTCAGTATTGGCATTGTTCTCTTATGGACAATGATGCTCTTTCACGACAATCCTTACAATACCGTCCCATACAAAGACAAAATGGCCCGACAACCTTGGCATAATATTCTGGCCTCCCATTGTATAATATGTATATAGTTATTTTATTTTCAAGCTGGCACAACATTTAAATTTTAAGATTTGATTCATAAGATTCAAATTTAAAATTTATCCTTTAAATCAAATTATATCATGTAAGCACGAGATATGTAAGCACTTTACTCAGTGTGCTCTATACATCGACTTAGAATAGAATTTTTCATATATGTATATATAAATCTGTAAAGTTGTATTCTTCATCAGCTATTTGATTGCATGTCAATTATTTTTTTAGTGAAAAAATATTTAATAACTTTGATGATAATACAATTTTCATCCTGCAATTAATAAATATTGTATAGTTTAGGCTTCAAATCAACTAATACTGACACAAGTACAAAATACCGAGTAATTCAAGAGTGGGCATTATTTCTTCAATATGTTTTTTTAAGTTAGGGTGAAAAACTTTGAAATTTTTTTTATTTGAAACCAAGCAAAAGAAGGAAGCATGCTAATATATTTTATGCTTCTGAAGCTAAGCTCGTTCCCCATTTTGCTGAAAGGTATAGGCCCGTAACTGAAAAAAAAAAACTCGGTTAGTTTGCGTAAGAAGCCTAACAGTCTAGGACTGTTCATCCAAGTTTTGGCCCAAGAACCCAGCTATACCCAAACTGGAACCCGGGTTTCAAATCCGGGTTGGAGCTTGGACCGGGTTAGCCCTAGTCAGATCCGGGCCAGAACCTGGATGAATCCTGATTACAACCCGGTACTCGATTTTTTTTTTTTTTTAGTTTGACTATTTTGATTTTTTATTATTATTAATATTATAATTATGTGGTTTGATAGAATATTTAATTATGTATAACATAAGGCTAATTCATTTATTATAGCACACAAATAGAGAGCATGATTTGTTGGATGTGGGTGACGAAAGCGATGAAGAATTTGTGGATGCTGAGGGTTCCAGGTGGACATCTATCTAGGTTGTGCTATTGTTGTTGCTAAGAACTCTCATTGCTATCGCATTTGCTGACCCCTTGGTAGATGTTTTTGATAACTTTGCTGATGCCACCAATATTCCTTCTTTCTTCGTCTCCTTCATCGAGCTGCCTTATGTTATACATAATTAAATATTCTGTCAAACCTCATAATTATAATATTAATAATAATAATAATAAAAGAAACATCAAAACACTCAAACTGGAAAAAAAAAATACGGGTTCCGGTTTTACAACCCAGTACCTGGACTCGGTGTACTAGGGTTTTGCAACCCAGGTTCTGGATTGAAACCCAGAATTGGAATCTGGTTTCTTGGGTTCCGGAATGGGTCGGGAAAAAACTCAGCCCGAATGGACAGTCCTACCTAACACGACTGCACCTACTCACCTAGGAACTCTCTCTCTCTCTCTCTCTCTCTCTCTCTCTCTCTCTCTCTCTCTCTCTCTCTCTCTCTCGTTGTGCTTCTCACGAGGTTGGACTTCAGGCTTACTTGTCAACGTCCACGCTCTTCCAATTCCTAGGTTTCGGGTTTCCACATCAAATTCTTCAAGCTGGATAGGCACCAAGGAGACCGCGACAACAACCTGTAACAATGAAGAAGTAATTAAGAAATATTGTAGAATAGCTCCTTAGATGGGAGTAGCCTCCATAAAGTTGTGAGAGAAAGAGAGAGAATTCTAGAAGTTGTATTCAGGAAAATATTCTGCAGTGATTCCTTACAAAGGGCTTGTCATGCCTTAGAGGGAAACCATTCTAACGGTTTCTACAAAGAACTAGCCAATAGATGGCATTCTAGGTACAATCCAAAAAATGGTAAAATAGACTATATAAATGAATTGGTGAAGCAAGACCTTTGATAATAAAACGCAATGTAGATAACGTAAAACACATTGCCTAAACACAGTAACATCCTTCAAGTGCCTCAAGCCCAAGCCCAAAGCCCAAGCCCATGATCAATTTACTTCCTCAATCTTCATCTATGCGTGAGCCCATCATGTCCCTGGCTCGTGTGCCACCCATTGCATTTGACAAAGCCCTCCCGTTAGAACACCTTGCCCACAAGGTATAGGTAGGCTTCCTTTAGTTCGATGTAGGGCTGATATGAACCCGTGGGAATGAAATCTCTTAAATCCACAATTAGTTTGAACACTCACCCAAGAAAGCCAAAAATCAAGTCAATAGATGGAGAATCTAGATCCGTTGAGAACTCGTTTCAAGAACCTTGATTATATTACAGTCTAGATCCATTGAACAACTTGTCTCAATAACCCAAATTATAAGGAGGAATGCTACAAATGTTGTGATTTACCTATTATAAGTTTAAAAGTTCAATCAAGAACAAAATGAGTAAACTTAACTCACAATGAAAATATAATATTGTCTAAAGAGAATTTGTGTTGGACGGCTACAAGGTATTTAAATACCTAAACCCCAATTAACCCTAGACTAAAACAACGCCCATTTTACCCAAAATGCCCCTGGATGAATAGTATCGTGGCTATAGTAACTCTTGAAACCCTAGTTCAACAAAATAAAACATATGTGGACCAAACATCCTCAAGCCCGATTATTCTAGACTAATTCTTATAATTAATAAAATAAATCTTTTAAATGATTTAAACAAATTGAAAGCCTTCAATAACAATAGGTCTAAACAATAACTCTAAGTCATGTCTTCCACAACTTGTATCAAGTGGATCAAAACTGGTTCTCCTTCTTTCAAACCCATCTTGAGTGTTGGGCTCTTGCTAGTTTCATCCCAAGTGGATTGCATCAATCCTTGCATTGTTTCCTTGATCTTCTTGGCTCTTGATCTTGTAATTAGCATATCTAGAATTTACAAAGTATCTTTAAGACTAAGCCCACCTTGGTTCCCATTAAGGGATCCCATGTCGCGTCCTTGACGGCTTGTCCTTACCACCGCACCAGCAGCTCCACTACCGATAAGTTCTTCACCTTCCTCATACGCCTTTCTATAATTTTTGTTAGTCCTGGTTTGATTGCCCCTTCTTGATCTGTTGGTGGGTAGATTAGGTTACATTTCTGTATTTCGCCCCAATTTTTTTTATATGTGATACGTGAAATACGGGGTGTATAAATGAGTAGAGTGGTAGATCTAACTTGTAAGCAACCTCTCCAATCCTCTTCAGTATCTGATAAGGCCTATAGAACCTTGGGTATAATTTGAGATTCTGTCAATTGGTCACTGAATGTTGTATGTAGGGTTGTAGTCTCAAGTAAACCCATTCCCCTTCCTCGAATTGTTGTTCCTTCCTCTTAAGGTCAGCATACTTTTTCATTCTATCCTGGACCCTCTGCAGGTTATGATGCAATAGTTGTAAGATATGGTCCCTGGATTTGAGCTCTTCATTTACAGTTGCTACTTTAGTGGTACCAGAACTGTAAGGTAACAATCGGGGTGGGGCATAACAGTAAAGGCCTCAAATGGTGTTAGGTGTATAAAAGAGTGGTGTGTGGTTTATACAACCACTCTGCTAAGGGTATCCAATAGGCCCAAGTTTTAGGTTTCTCTCCCATAAAGCATCTCAGGCAGTTATCAAGGCATTTATTGACTACCTCACTCTGGCCATCTGTTTAAGGGTGGTATAAGGTGCTAATTGCCAACTAAATTCCTTGTATTCTGAAAATTTTCTGCCAAAATAGGTTGGTAAACACACTGCCTCTATCTAAAATAATGGATTGAGGCATCCCATGAAGCCTTAAGATTTGTCTCACAAACAATTGGGCTACAGTTTTAGCTAAAAAGGGATGAATGAGAGGGGTAAAATGGGCATACTTGATTAGGCGATCCACAACTATCCATATGCTATCAAACCCCTGAGGTTTAGGTAAACCCTAAACAAAATCCATTGTAATGTGCAGCCATGGTTGAGAAGGGATAGGAAGAGGTTGTAAGAGCCCACTAGGTTTAGCCTGATCTGTTTTCATCTTTTGACAAACTTCACAATTTTTTATGAAAGTCCTCAACTCCTTTCTCAATCCTGGCCAATAAAATTCTTCCTTAACCCTGTGGAGGCTTTTGTCATAACCATAATGTCCTCCTAAAGATCCATTGTGTAAAGTCTGCAAAATCTTCTGTCTTGAATCACCCTGCCCAGTCACTAACAATCTGCCTTTGTAAAACAACAACCCATCATTCTCAGAAAAGTTCTGAAGTAACATACGAATAGTGGCTTGTTCCATTAGCTTGGATGCATACGGATCTTGCTTGTACCCATCTTTAACCTCTTCCCACCATTCAACTGTAGAAATAGACAATGCTGCATGAGTCAAACCCACTTCTGTCTTCTGAAATTCATCCCTTCTGGAGAGGGCATTTGCTACACGATTCTCAACACCCTTCTTATACTCCACCCTTATGTCATATCCAAGTAATTTGGACACCCTTTTTTGCTATAAAGAGGTCCCTATTTTTTTTTCAAGTAGAAATTTTAAACTTTGGTGGTCTGTTCTAACAGTGAAGATCTATCCCAGTAGATAGGGTCTCCATTTTTGTATGGCTGCCATTAGGGTATAGAATTCCTTTTTATAAGTTGACCATGATAAAATTCTGTCATTCAAGGCTTGGCTGAAATAGGCAATAGGCCTATTTTTTGCATCAACACTACTCCAACTGCCTTTCCCTGAGGCATCACACTCAATCACAAAGAGTTGAGTGAAATATGGTAGGACTAGTATAGGAGGTTTAGAGACTACCTCCTTTAATTTTAGAAATGCCTCTCTTTCTTCAAGGGTCCACTCAAATTAATTCTTCTTTAATAACCCAGTTAATGGTCTAGAAATACTCTCATACCCCTTTATGAATTTTCTGTAATATCTAGTGAGGCCTAAGAACCCCCTGACTAAGGCCCTTAAGAACCACGTCCCTTCCCCCTGTTTGAACCCCATAGTCAGGTCATTGAAGTTCCAGAGTATAGATCCCAACTCCCTAAGAGATTATCAGGTTTAAACATCCTCACATGCAACTTGATATCATCCCTTAATCCACTTAAAAAACAACTAAACTTATAGGAATCAGACAATTCCCTTAGTCTATTTGAGAGTGCCTCAAACTTGGACTTATACTCCTCCACGGTCCCTCCTCGTTTTAGCCAAGTTAAAGATTCCATAGGGTTGTCATAGGAACTAGGTTCAAATCTGGTGATAAGGGCCTTAGCAAATACATCCCATCCCATCAACCCTCTCGACTCCTCAAGGTCTTGAAACTAGACCAATGCTTGGCCTTCCATGTGAAGGGAAGCCAATCTCAATTTGTGGTGTGGTAAGGTGTTATAGAAGGCAAATAAATGGTTAGCCTTATATAGCCAACCCATGGGCCATCCCCATTAAAACTAGGAACATCAATGCATACTGACCTTGGTATTGCTTCTCTTTCAAGGTCTTGAAGTTCCTGCCTCAGATTCTGTTGATTAGAAGTTTCCCCATCAGAAGAATGAGGGTTTCTCCTTTGCAACTCAGTAGCCAAAGCTGTCATTTGCGAATAATGGAGTTTGATTGCCTTTTGAACATCAACAACTCAGTCTCCATTATTTCGAACGCGAGTCTGTGGATCTGCTGAGGTTGGCCGGCCCTTCCTGCATTTGACTCATCCTTGTTCCATCGGCCATGGTCACAGTTTTAGAGATTGAAATTTCTAATACCAATAGAAGTAATTGAGAAATATTGTAGAATAGCTCCTTAGAGGGGACTGGGAAGTAGCCTCCAGAAAGTTGTGAGAGAAAGAGAGAGAATTCTAGAAGTTGTATTTAGAAAAATATTCTTTAAGTGATTCCTTACAAAGGGTGTGTCATGCCTTAAAAAGAAACCATTCTAATGGTTTCTACATAAAACTAACCAATAGATGACATTCTAGCTATAGTCCAAAAAAGGATAAAATAGACTATATAAACTAATTAGTCATGCAAGACCCTTTGATAATAAAACGCAATGTAGTCAACGTAAAATGCACAGCTTAAATACAGTAACATCCTTCAATCGCCCCAAGCCCAAGCTCATGATCCATTTACTTCCTCAATCTTCATCTATGCATGAGCCCATCACGTCCCTGGCCCGTGTGCAGCCCATTACGTGTGACACAACCATAGCCACCACACACTGCCACTCCTACCGTCACTCTAGAGGTCCCTCTCACTTCTCCAATGTGCCTCTTGAGAACTTAAACCAGCACAACCATCGTAGCCCCAACAACTTCTGTGGAGGCAATCACCGGCCCTTTGAGAGCCCTCCTCGCCAATCCCCTGACAGCTTTAGGGGAGGAGGCTTCAGGCCAATTGGTGGCGCTGGTGGAGGTTTCGGCCCCAATTATCATCAGAAATTGCCTCTTTCGGGTCAGAAGCGAGGGTTCCTTTTGTCTGGCCTTGGAGGCTCTCCACCAGTTCGCCCTTAGACTTTTGTGTTTGTGCCATATGTCTAAAAACTCTGAATTCTATGTTGCTCGTATTCCAGGCGCGTTTCTGTGGCGCATTACCAACTGGATTGTTTGGAGCTTTACTTCACTCATGTTTGTATTGTTAAATTGTTTTAAAGAATTTATTTATTTTTTCCTATCAGTGCTGGTTAATAGCTCTAGTCGATTTTTGGATGAATTCGTGGTAGTGCATAGAGACTCATGGTTGAATGCAGCATCGAAGTGATTTGTAGTTTCCTTTTTATTTTATCTATCTATTATGTTCCCTACATACCTGCATCTTCTGTTTCTTTTCTCGTGTTTACACTTTCTGAGAATTTTGATGGTGGGAGTTTTACCAAACTATTTGTTGGACCTGTTCCAAGGACAGCCGCTAAGGAAAATGTGAGTCAAATAATTCATATAGAAAACTTTGCCATGATATATCTCCCCTGTTATCCTTTATTGTTTTAGTTATCTTGATGATATCATGCTTATTTGATGTCAGATTCGCCCTTTGTTTGGAGAGCATGGAAATGTTATAGAGGTTGCTCTGATCAAAGATAAAAGAACAGGACAACAAGAAGGTGCGTGTTAAAGCTATTTTCTATGAAATGATTGTGATCCATGCTTATCTTATTTCAGGCCATCTGGGAGGCTGATGGGAGCTAGTGTAAGCTCATCTTCCGTCTCAGTTGATTTTGCAACAAGTTTCAGGCTTGTTGGTTTTGGTTGCGACCCTTTTTTGTGTCCATCCTGTCAAACAAGAAAGAAGCCTAACCCACTAAAAACCAGCTTTTGTATATCAATCGGGATCTTGGAAGACAAATAGATCCGGCTCTTGGAATTGTAGCTGCTGAGGTGGAAGCATTACCCAACAAATCATTTGTAATGGGAGTGTCTATTGCCGTAACTGTAGCGTGTTTATGACAGGGTGGTTAGGATTGTTGCTATTGTACAGAGATTGACACCAAATACTTGGATTATTGTTTCTGAATGGAATTAGTCTCATTGTAATTTGCAATTGTGTGTGGTTTTTACTTATCCTGGTGAACCTGGGAGTTCTTTCAAATGTCTCGGATTGTAATATTTCAATTCTTTTCGTATTGGTTAGGTGAGATTGATCATCTGTTAGCGATTTATGGTGATTAGATTTAATGGATTGTGATATACAAGTTTGTTGCCCGAAAGCTACATTGGAGTTGTAGACCTGTTGTACGTGGAAGATGTTTGTTTTTGTGGTTATCCATTTTTTGTCGTTTCTATTATTTTGTCACCACGATATCTAATGCAACCCATTTCATTTTTTATATGGTAGGTATGGGATGAGAGCATGCTCAAAAGTTGGATCAAAATGAATGTTTGGATGCATTTTTCTTCATAATATTAATAATCTGTGGGTTCTACTACTTATTTACAAGACAACCTTTTGCATTGATCAGATTTCACCAGTGGCCCATATCGTTAATTGAGTGGTTGAACTCATAGTTCATTCCTTTGGCACACTGTTAATTAAGCGGTTAAACTCATGGGCCATTTGTTGGAGAGTGTTAATTCTTGTAAGGTTGTGTGTGAATGTGATACTAGAGTATAGTCAAGTGAATATTTTGATTTGGTTTGTGGGTTTCACTATCAAGGTTATTTGTATTTGTTAGATGCTGAGAATTTGCAGCATTTAGTTTTTTTGGAATCTTGCATGGTTGCCTTTTTATTTTGGGTTCTACTTGAGACCCGAGGGTTAGCATGAAGCTTTTGATTTCCATGTACATGGTTGTATATATAACTTGAAGCACTCATTTCTAAGTATTGCGGTTGTTGACAGAGTTCGCAGTGAGTTGGGTCTCATTTTTTTCCTTTTTTAGATGAGCAAGTCAGGCCTCAATTAATAGCCTGACATCATTAACTTATATCTTCTGCATCCAAAACTTTTTGATATCCTTGCGTGTAATTGCATCATTTTTCTGTGTTTTTGTTGTCAAATGTGGGGCTTATATTTATGCGTCAATGCATGGAAGTAGCTTTCAGGCTTGCAGATTTTCAGATTGTTCAGGCCAATGTTTTGGTTGATGGTATTGAAAAAATAGAACTTCAATTGATTGGGTGGAAGACTATTTATCCAAGGTTGTGCGGATCATAAAGTACCTTTTCCAGTTTTCCTACTTACACTTGTTGTCATTATTCCCCATACCCACTGGTGTTGTTTGCTGTCTTGAGTAACTAAACCAGATTTTCTTGCGGGAGGATTTGGTGATGAATTTGAGTACCACCTTACTTAGTGGTCAAGGATTTGTATTCCTCTTTAATCGGGTAGCTTTGGATTAGAAATTAGTTTATTGTTCCACAAAGCTCGTTTGGTATGGCCTTATTCCATGGTGAGAGAGGAATTGTGCAGATTGGTGTGGTTGAAGTGAGGCATGGTAGCCTGTGGTAAGGTTGGTGTTCAAACAAGGGTAAGCAGGCAATTGGGGTTGGGGGCATGGAAAAATATTAGAAAAGGGCAAGAGGATTTCTCTCATTGTCTTCGGTTTGAGTTGGGGGACAAGTTTAAGACCAAATCCTATCACGGCATAAGGGTGTGGGACCAGACCTTGAAGATGGCTTTCTCGATATTGTGTTGCATCTCTCAATTATAAAAGGTGTCGATTGTAGGAACTTTTGCAGATCTCTGATAATAGATCTCAATGGAATGTTATCTTAATTAGAGCAGCACATGATCGAAAGCACGTATGATCTCATTGTAAAGAGGCATTGATTGCTTATGATTGTTTGTCCTATTTCAGGCAAAAAAGGGCGTTGATAATATGTGCTGAATTACTTCCAGAAGACAGATTTTGACGTCAAGTCTTTCTCTCACGCACTTTTCTCTTAGGATGCCCTCCTCCCTTTTTTCTTGGAAGAATATTTAGAGAAATAAGGCATCATCAATGGAAGCATTCTTTATTTGGTTGGAACGTCATGGAAGATCTTAGTAGTCGATTACTTGAGGACGAGGAATTTTGTAATAATGGACTACTATTGCATTGTAAGTACAGAGGAGAAGCATTGATCACCTTTTGATTCACTGCAAGGTGACTACTGATTTATGGGTATCCATATTTTGCACATTCAAGATTTATTGGGTCATGATATGATAGGTAGACTTGATGGCTTATTGGTGTAGTTCTATTAGCAGTTAGAAACTTTTATTAGTAATTGAGAAATGATACTTGCAATCGTGAGTATGCAAACACTGTACAATTACTTTAAAAATAAATAAATAAATATGAGACCTATATAAAAAGATTAATTTTTTAATAGTAAACCTCACTTTTTTTCAAAGTGATTGCATGACGCTTACGCACTCCACGACCTGCATTTAACATTACTCTCAGTGGTTACCCATAAAAAGGGTAGTTAGTAGTCATAGCAACTTTGACGCCCCAAAGATGGGCCCCCTTGTGTTTGATGTGGTATATTTGGCAGGAATGCATTGTTTGAACTTTTGTAGATTTCGGGAAGATGGCAATAGAATCAAGAGCCCTTATGTTCAACTCTCTTTATATATGGATAAAGCCACACAATAGTTCCTTAGTCCTATAGGAATCTAGAATTTATTGAATTGTCTTCTCTGTCTTCAATTTTATAGTTTATAGTTGGGTGTTCTTATTGCATAGTTCTGGAGTACTTTCATCGCATCGCTTTGTGCTTTGATTTGCACATTAGGCACTGTAATCTCACATTAGGCACTGTAATCTCATTGTTAGAATTCTAGCCTTCTAGGTGCTGTGGATATTTATTTGGTCTATTAGAAGTTTCAAATTTGGAAATTCATGTCGGGCCATCAATGAGTCAACTCTAACCCGGCTCTAAGAACTAACGAGTAATTCTACTCATTAGTCACTATTCACTCTCACACTCCACACCTATTATTTTTTTTTTTTTAGAGTGTGTGAGTGCTTTCATAAGGTGTGGGGTGTGAGATAATAAATAGTAATTGATGAGAATAATTTTTCATAACTAAATGCCTCGTCTGGGTTTGAGCACCATTCAAATTTGTGTTGGGTCACTCATTTGTACATATGACACATTGATGATATCCATGAGATCATGAATAGATTATAAATTCGAAATGTTTAAATTTTCAGGAATTAAATATAAAATACAGATGTTCCAATTGCCCAAGTAAAAAACTTTTAGAAATAATGATAATAATTGCATAATAAAAAAACTCAACTAAACTTATTCTTTCAATTTGTATTTTTGTTCATCCTTGTTTGTATCTTAAAAAACCAAAAATGAAATTTATCAAGTATTTTACAAACATATGTATAAACAGTAACATATCTTATTCAGTATCTTAACTATTTAATATAAGAAAAGGAAACCGAGCATATTAGCTCTTGAAGTCCTCATCAATGGAGGCGGCACAGGCTGGAGTGAACTTTAATAATCCACTTGCAGCAGTCAATGACAATGTCAAGATGAAGGTTCTATGAGCTTTTAGTAACTATAACTGTAAATTTTGGAAGATCTTCATGATTAAGAAATTTTCACTTTTCAGTAACTGTAAATTTTTTTTAACTCACTCAGTTATCATCATAGATGCTTGAAGTATTTTTATTATTTGCTTAATATTTATGGCAAAACAATTACTAGACATTTATTCATGGATCATTTAGACTTTTTGAGTGTCACATCGACAGTATTGTGGGGCTATACAAAATGGTGTATCATGAAAAATGATGTATCAAATAAATGGGTTGGTAAAGTCAACCTGTGTGTTGGGTTCTCGGGTCGTGTTGAAAATTGCCAACCCTATTTTTAATGATGTAGAGGTGTTGTATGTCCCACTTGATGGCATAGCAATGCTTTCATGTACTTGGGTTATGCCCCATTGCGCTTAGAATAAATTTACATTACTTATAAAAAGTGTTTTGGGTTATGTTATATTGTTCAAGCAAAGTTTTATATTGTTGATTCGCATATTGAGCATTGCCAATCTCATTGTTAGAATTTTTGGCGTTGTGGATATATGTTGGGTCTGTTAGGAATGGGCAACATGACTTCCTTTGACTATGCATGTGCGTAAATATGTTGCAAAGACATTGTATTTCTCCCATTCTTATTCTTTTGCTTGTAGACATGGAAGATTTTTTTAGAGGGTGAAAAGTGTAGAACATAAAACTTAAATAGATTAGAAGACAATGTTATTTGAAAGGAATGGACGGAGTTTTGAAGACCCGGAATGCTTTTTGGATTAACTTAGATGTTTCTTTTTTCAATGGGGCTAGCTTTCATGGTTCTCTCGTATGCATTTCTAGCTCCTAACTTGTAAGCAAGTGTTCTCTTTCGCATACTTCCTGTATACTTGAGAAATGTCTATTTACTTGATTCAATAAAATTTTTATTTTATTATAAAATAAATTAATGTTATTTACTTGTTTTGCCCTAATTTGGAGCAGTTAATGGGTCAAATAAAAGTTGTTCATTTGGGACATAGGCAATTCTGACAATATCAACAATCAATTGTAGAGAGGGAGGGTTCATGTATTTATTAGAAGCCTTAATAATATTATTTTTTGTTGCGGTGGGGGACGGTTCTTGTGGTAAATTTTGGCACGACAAATAGTGTGGTGAACAAAGCCTCCATCCAAGACACCTTTCCTACAATTTTTGAGCTTGCATGAGCAAATGATGTGGCAATAGGTGACAGTGCCGTTTGAATAGCGAGTTGAGATAAAATGAGTTGAGAGGAAAGTTGAGAGTTAAATAAAATATTATCAAAATATTATTTTTTTAATATTATTATTGTTTTAGAATTTGAAAATTTTGAATTCTTTATTATATTTTGTGTGGAATTTTGAGAAAATTGTAATGATGAGATGAGATGAGATAAAATACTTCTAGTATCCAAATGAGGCCTTAGGATATAGAAACATTCTCAACCCATCTCATTTCATCTCATCATTACAACTTTTCCAAATTCTCATACAAAATATAATAAACAATTCAACTTTTTCAAATCTCAAAATAATAATAATATTAAAAAATAATATTTTAACAATATTTTATTTAACTCATCTAAAACCATTTCATCTCATCTCACTATCCAAACGAGCCCTAATGGAATGTAGATTTCATTAGGATAGTTCAAGAATGAGAGTTGGAAGCTATCACAGAGTTCTTTACTTTAATGTATCCAGCATGACTTAGGGTACTGTAGATAAGATGAATTGGAGCCCCTCCGATAAAGGAAAATTTAGCATACAAAAGCTCCTCCAAAACTAGCTTTTTTTTTGTTTGGACAACATCCTTGGGCTAGATTATCACCACAAATAATCTGAGTAAACGTCGGGTAATGGTGTTGGAATGTTGTTGCATGTGTAAGAAGAATGGTGAATTAGTAGATAATTTGTTTTTACATTTCAAGTAGGGTTGTAAATGAACCAATCTGTTCAATAGTCCGCTCGATAATCACCCGGTTAAACTCGAATCGAACTCAACTCGTGAAAAAAATCACATGTGAAAGCAGATACCTGCTCGTTTAGTAAATGACACAAACCCGACAAAACTCGACTTGACTCGGCTAAGGCTTGTTAAAGCCCGCCCGTTTATACCTGAGTCGACTTTTTAGCTTGGCTCGATTAAACTTTATTCATATATATATTAGCTAATAATAAAAGTATATCACTTTTATAATTAAATATATAATATGTAATCTAATTACTTATGTTTATATATTGAATATACTTCATAGTTATATTTTATAATTTGTACAATAATTAGTAGATAAAATTTAATAATTTCATATACTAGTATGTGGGAACCATATATGAAATAGATATATGCTATCATATATATTATGTGTATGCATTAATAATTTATGTATTCATATAATATATTGTTATTATAGATAAATATCAATTAGTTAGATATTAATTATTTCTCAAATTTTAAAATATTATAATTCAATAGATGCTCTACTTGTTAGTTGTACAAATTTAATATTAGATTTTTTATTTTTTATATATCTAATTTATTAATTATTAAATCTTACTCAAAAAATAAAAAATTTAAGCTGAGCTCAAGTTGAGAATTTAGCTTACCGAATCAAACTCGAACAAATAATAAATAAAATCTCGAGCTTGAGTATTTTGAGTCAAGCCGAGCTGAGCTCGGCAAGCCAAAGATGGGCTCGGCTCGGCTCGATTACAACCCTAATTGCAAGGTGGCCAAAACCATATGTGATGACTTTTTTTGTGGGAATTGGATTATCATGGATCATGTCTCTTAAGTTTGTGGATTTCCTAGCAAGCTGTAGAGGTCTTCAAAGTAATCTACAAGTGGCAACAATATGGTGAATGGCTCCTATATGTATGTGTTGGGGGGAGAGAAATTATATAAGATTCGTGGATAACGAGAGAACAATGGATGAGCTTAAATTTTTCTTTTTTATTATATGTGTAGGTGGTGTATGAAATCTTACATTGCTTGTGAATGAGAAATTATTGCTCTTTATAATATTTTAATGAAGCTCCAATTGTATCATTGACTAGTCTTTTTGGAGTATAGATCATGTGAATTGGGCCTTCCATCGGAACGTTACATTTTAATGGACTAAATATCCATGATTTCAGTTATAAATCCTAGTTAGTTATTCTTCATGTATACTTTATATGTACTTGGGCTTTGCCTTCTTTTGTGAATAAAACTTCTTGATTACCTATAAAAAAAATATTTTTTTTTTTGTACCGATTTGTCTTAGAATATATTTCCAAATTTAGCATTTTCCTTATGGTAGAACTAGTCAAATATGGAAGATTCCCGACTTTGGTAATTTTGCCTATTCTTATGATTAGAGGTGTAAATCTGTCCAGTCTGGGGGATGATAGACCGAACTTTCGGTCCACTATTTTCTTAGATTGGACTGGACTGATCACCCCTAGTGGACCAGACCGGACTGTTATCTATCAGTCTGGTCTGGTCGGACCGGCCCAGTTATTTTGTTTCATTTTTTTTTTGTAAATAAATAAATAAATAAAATTATTTAAATTACTAAATTAAAATTAAGTGGATTATTAATATGGATTATGTAACGAACTCATTAAAAAAATATTTAACTATAATTATATTTATGATGTTGATAGTTACTACTTACTAACTTAGACTTTATTATTTAATATGCATAATTATTAATAATGTCCTACATTTTATATATGGTTAATGAATATCAAATAATTTAATTATACAAAGATTATTCATACTTACTTGCAACTTAGGTATTTAAAAAAATTACCTAATTACTTTAATTAAATGTAAATAATAGAGTATGTATGAATGTATTACGTATCTATATATATTATCATATGATTTATGATACATTATTAATTGATAGCATATATTATTTAATATTTTACATGGTCAATGATAATAGATTAGATGAAAATTAAATAATTAAATTACATAATTACTATATAAAAATAATATATTATATTATTAAAAAATATATATTTCAATTGGGCGGTTTCGGACCAGTTTGGTCCCAAGCTTATAGACCCTGGGACCGAATCGAACCCCTTCAATCCCACAAATTGTGGACCGAAACTGACCATACCAATTTTCGGTCCGGACTGGATCGGACCGGACCGAACCATTCGGTCCGTTAGGTTTTTCCGATTTGGACAGAAAATGTTTCACCCCTACTTATGATTATTAAATTTTATTTACCGATCTAAAAATATGGAAGAATCTTGAAAGACATCATCCAATAGTGTTATAATAGTGATGTTTAATGAACTTATGAATATATATATATATATATATATATATATAAAAGACATCAACATGCTCAGAACATTCTTAAACATGCTAGTATACATCCTATTATGTTGTTTAGAGTTGCACATGCAATATGGTGGGAAGTCTGTTTATCATCTTTTACTTCATTGTGAAATTGCCAACTTTTTCAATCTGGTTGGCTTGATTTGGGTTATACCTAGAGGCTAGAGGAGTAATGGGCCTTTTTGACTCCTAAAGTGGGTTACGTGGCAGCCTATAAATTGCAGAAGCATGGAAGATGATTCCTACCCACTTCATTCGGTGTACCTAGAGGGAAAAGTTGTTATAGAAATTTTGAGGATTTTCACCTATTATCAATAAAATTCTTATTTATTGATCAAAAAAATAAATTTTGAGGATTGCAAATGGATGCCAGAGGAGCTAAAAAATTTACCTATTCAACACTCTTTTCCTTTGGGTAGCTTCTATAGATTGTAATGAGCTTTTTCATGATTTTTCTTCCATCTTTTTCTCTTTGTAGATAGGTGTCTCTCTTGTAAGAAGAAAAATTTGCACTTGGATATTTTATGTGGGGCGGTGTTGAGGATGTAGCCCTCTTCTCCCATAGAATGCCTCCAGTACATGGTCCTTTCCCTCCGATTCTTACCATATGATTATAGTATACATTGGATATGCTTGGGGAAAAGTGTGTCCTGAAACTTGTTCTTTATGTACTCGCATGCTTTTGTTTGAAAACCATCGAAATTTTCCATTTCTGAAGTAATTACTATTATGGTAGGTGCGGTCGAGTACAAATTGTTTGTTGGTTGGCTGAACAAATATGCTACGAAAAAAGAAGTTGAAGAAGTATGTTGATCTAATAGTTGAGTTGTCATTTCTCTAAGATTAGTACTTTTTGTGCTTAATCTTTTCTCAGTTTGATGCCCCAGAGAATTGCTCTTTTTTTTTTTTTTTTAAGCAAGCAAACTTCAATAAAATAAAAGATGATATATGTTAGAGGGAGTGGAGTTCCCCAACAAAATACCCCAAAACAACAACACAATATAAATGTGGTGAAAAAAAGAAAACAAAAATGAGTTCGGAGACCAATTTTCTTACAAATTTTTTTACCGTATTGAGCACCATATGTAATTTAAATCTTCTCCTTAAGCGCATACAGTGCAAGTTTAATTGGGAGCTACTTGTGTTGTCTAACTAATGATTGTTATTCGACAATTGAAATTACAATATTGTCTTTGTATCGTAACACAATATTCTACAAATTCATTCAATAAATTAATTAGTCGTCAACTATAAAATTATTTAATAATAAAACAATAACATAAAGTAAATAAATTATATAACACTAAGATTGATAATGAATGGAAACCTTTTAAAGAACTATTTAAAGATAAAATCTTACAGGATAGCCAAACTCAAAAAAATCAGTTTTATTATTTGAAAATCTGTTACAAGCCAAGTTTCAATTATAAAATTTTTGTTAATTGACACTTTTACTTGACCAGACAAACAACTCGTTTGTCTCTACCTCAATAGTAGCCAAAACTTATGACGATTTTCAAATATTGGCTTTTCTCTTGAAACTCCAGTGGCTGAATCACGATCATGTTATCTCAATTTTAAATCAATAATCACACTCTTTGAGAGAAACAATATGAAAATTCTCCAAGAAATTTTTTTATCAAAATATGTATTGTAAAGTACTCTAAACAATATCCGAAACTGAATCTTTACATATCCTAACTAATATGATCCCTTAAATAAACAATCTGAAAGCAGTTTGAATTGTAGTAAGATTCTGTTGATAGAACGACTATGTCGCGAGGAACTCTTCTAACGGGATGTTGACACTTGGCACTTAATCTTCTCAATAATAGCAGTTTCTCATTCAAACTCTTTTCTAAATAATTACATAACCCGTAAAACTCAATTTTCACACTCTTTACTTATCTAAAACACTTTCTAATAACTTATAGATAAAGTTAAAGTATTTTACATTCATCCAAATTATAAAGAATAATGCTAGTATTCCATTTTATTTTACCTCTCATTTTGACCGTTCATGTATTTAATTTTTTAATTTTTTTTTACTTATTGATTAAAGAAATTGATATTTATTTTTGTTTTTTTTAAAATATTTAAATATGTTAAAAAATGTGAAAAGAAAAAATGAAAAAAAAAAGTTTTGTCTAAGCGGCACGCCCAGTAGTCACTGCTTGGCGGCAACCTATTACAAAATAAAAAATAAGATAAAATTTATTATCTTAATTACTTAATCTTATTTAAACATATCAACTTAGTAGGTCCATGCAAAATATCCGTCGGGCCGCACAACCCAATTTGGGTCGATCTCGCTAAAATTGGGTTGAGTGAATATTGGTTTCGACATCCATCCAATCCGACTAATATCGGACGACAACCCGAAAGTTGAAACCCATTGCAATGAAAAAGAGGTCTTCTCCCCACTGCAGAATCTGAGTTTGAAAGCTAGGAGGGATCTGATCAAATGCGAGACTTATTACTGGAAGAAAATATGGAAAAGGAAATTATTACCAGAAGAAAGGCTCAATCCCCGACCAACATGAAGAAGACGAGGAACACGACGTCATTGGGGAGGAAGGATAGGTGGGAGAGCCTAGAGGTCCATGTGTCCCATTCCTTCAGTTAGCCTTCTCTCATGATGTTGATCTCTTGGACCACTAGGATAGCCAAGGCACCTAAGAGGCCAATTTTGAGTTATGGAAGACTTTTGTTCTCGGTGAGTGGGAACCTCGGTTACCCAAATTGATCGGGTCGGGTCGAACCCAAAATAATCTTGGGTGGGCCGATTGCAGGCCTACTACTTAGTTACTAGTCCAAACCAAACTTTCCAAGTATGGCAGAGTAGAAGACATTTACCTCATACTTGATAATATGAGGCTTTAGAGTCGTGCATGGTGTGTACTCCAATATTATAATCTTATAGGGAAAAATGTTATAATTGGAACTGTAGGATTTGCTGAAGGCTTTCTGGCTTGGTTCTATAATATGCTTTATGATTAATTTTTTGTGTACATGAAATAGATTTTTGCATCATCGTTAACTCTTGTTAAAGCATGTGCTGAATTCTTTTTTATTTTTTTGACAGAATTTTGGAATTAGATTAAAAACCACAGGCATGATTGACTTCTGTTAATTTACTTTTGTGAGAAAGTGTGAGATGGTTGATTTCAGTAGTCTATTTCATGTACACAAAAAAAGCACAACCAAGAATGCTATCTCTTTTTATTTTAGTGACATTTCAGGAAAAATATTTGTATTTCATTATTTGTGGTGGTGTTAACTCAAAACCAATTGATGGTGTTTATGCTTGCTTCTTATGTTTTGAAGGATGTGGTTTTGTTAAATATTTTATGGATTTCATTTTAAAAGTTATTTGTTAAGAAGCTACTAATAATCTCCTTTGTTGGTTGTTGTATGCAGGTTGGGCAAGAAGAAATGATGAAGATGCATGTAAATACAAGATGAATTCAAGAGCAGATAACCTGTTTGATGAAAGGCCTTAGCCACAACATTTGTATTGATAGCAATTCTGCTTCGAGGGAGAATCAACCTCCTTACAAGAAAACACTACAGATTTTATTTAGTCAAAAGTTCCAGATTCAAGATCCCAAACAAGGACCCCCATTTCCTCTACATATACTGGAAGATGATGACCTAATTTTGCAACAACCAACTAAGGCTAAGGGCCAATTCTAATTAACATTAACTAAGCCCATGGGCCAATAAACAACTCAATTAAAGTAAAAGATAACAACTAAATTGGAGGCCCAACAAGCCCAGCCCAATCGTAGTTGGGTTCATAACAAATCTCCCCACTTTAAAGAACCTTGTCCTCAAGGTTTAGATATTGAAGTAACTCTATGGTATTGATTCTAGTTTAGCATTTCATATTCATCATGCTTCTTCTAGTGAAATTTCAAAATCAGGATATCAAGATTCTTATCACTGAAGGTATTGCACATCGTGTAATCCATGGTAGAGTATTTAAATGCAACTGGAGTAGAGGAACATAAAGGTTTCTTTCTTTTTTTCTAAAGTTGGCTCATGTCTCTTCTCTGTCATCAGCAAGGGAGATAGTACCATCACACAAAGCTCACCACTAGAATCTGGCCCAACCAATTCACTGGCCACCTGCTTGACTTCATCGCATCGCAGGCTAAAATCCTTCTCTAATAACACTATATCAAAATATATATAGTTTTCCAGGATTTTTTAGTTCTCCTGCTATGGTATACAAAATGACCCCATGTGATAGGAGAAAACTAGCAGCATATACGTTCACTCCAATAAGTGCATTTATAATAGCAGATTCATCAAGGAGCCATACTGCTGCTACACTAAGAATAGAGAATAAACCCAAGGCAATGAGAACAATGCATGCGCCAATTCCCCCAACAAGCATTAACAATTTCAGAATCCATATGAGCATAAGGAGCTTCGCTTCTTGTCTCTATAGCCATTATACCACAATAAAATACCTGGGGGGTAGCTTCACTTACATACCTGAAGAGTCCCTTAACTCTGTACTTGTTGAGATCAATTGCCCAAGCCCCTTCAAGTATTTTCTCCACAATTTATTTTGTCCTCTTCCTCTATCGAAGGGCCAATAAGGTGACATCATACCCATCAACTCAAATAGACAGATTGTGCTCAAGGAGGGCCCAAATGTATTTCTCAAAGAATTTCTCTGCACAACAGTCCCATTAATCCCATCCCACTAAAAAACAACCCCATGAAACAATTTATCGAGCAACTAAGGAGTAACCTTCGTATCTACTAAAACTTGTGAAACCATGAGATTTTTCCATGGCCCTCCACCAAAGATTACCATAAAAACATGAAGGGCTTCAAATATCTCAAAAATGCCTTCAATGGTACAATTTGTACTCAAATCTCGATAGGAAGTGAAAGTAGAGATAGGGAAAATATACTTACCACTGATATGATTGAGTATAGGGTCCAGAAAAATGGGATAGTGTTCTAGTATCCCTTCTTCAAAAGCTGGAGGGTCTAAGATCAATCCAAACAATGATTTGATTCCAAGCCATATGGGTGCATGGTCTAGCTTTGCTCTTGACCTTGAAGTTTCAGGTGTCGATGACAAAACATTGATAATTGCTTTAATCAATGTTTCGAATTCAGTGAACAATGACTGATCTTCCAACAGGATAGGGACTATTAATATCTCATACATAACACTAACAACTTTAGCATTATCACAAGCCAGATCACATTCTCCTCTTGCTATTCTTGCATCGATCTCTCTCAAGTGTTGAGTCACCCTCTGCTCATCAAGGGTTGACATCACATCAAGAAGGGAATTAGTGCAACTTAGCTCGTACTCTCTATCATACATTTCTAAGACTTGAGGGTACTGAGAAATGCATTGGGCACATTTCCGCACTTCATTAGAATTCCTCTTCCATAATTGTTTGGGAGGAGAATCAGGATGCTCGTCTTTGAAGTAATTGTAGAACATCTCTAAAAAAGGACCCATCAAATCCCTAGGGCCAAACCAGTTTTTCCCCTCAAGAATTCTTTCCCTTCCTCTATCAAAGGGCACATAGATGCCCTTAAGTGGAATTGCATCTTCCACTGTTTGTCTCAAAAAGCTTTTAAAGCCACAACCGGCAGAGCCTGAGCTGTTTTCTTGACGATTTGTACTTTCTCCAATCTACTCCTTGGTCTCGTTGATGAAGCCACCACTGTCACCCGAACTGGAGACAATGGTTAGGCTGCCACCTTCAGGAACATTGTCTACAATCTCCCCGAAATCATCCTTAGTGATGAGATCCATATCAGAAGGAACAATGCACTCATCGTATCCTATATCCCCATCTTCACCAGTCTCGTATTCATAGGGTATCCCAAATACCCTGTCGCCATGGCCTTCGAGCATCTTGAGGTCGCTAACGACCTCCATAATGGTAGCATTATCCACCTCCGTCGTACATGGCATTGGGCGAACATAAGAGGAATAGAGTGAAGCAGAGCAATCAAGGGAGGTTCTCAGAAGATAAGAGAATGCGTAAAATGGAATGGGTGAATTCAGATCTTAGGAAATGGTGTTGAGAAGGTGAATGTGGCAGATACTGGTGTTGGTCGTGGGAAGGATTATTCTAGGGTTACGAATTAGAGTCTGGTCATGGGGAGGAAGGAGTGGAATGTGATTGAAATAAATTTCCGCATCAATCTCTTTCATCTCCATCTCATTTTCTACGACCGCCACTTCATTCCCATTAGAGATTTCGTTGAAATGTTGTGTAATTTCACAAGGATTTTCTGGTTCAAAGGGGTTTTCATGGTTAAGAGGTGGAGAAGGAGGTAGATTGTGATGCCGGTTAACCATGGTACGCAGCATATCTTTAATTTCCTAGACATCTGTTTTCAACTCCATGATATCGATTTTCACTGTAATAAATTCATGGTGGTGATGTTCTACCTGATATTGTAATGCTTCTAATTGTTGTTATTTGGATCGGGTATTCTCTGCCATGGTAGGGATGGATTTGTTTGGATGAAAATGGGATAAATCTGTTTGGGTAGGATTGATTTTCTGGGATGAAGAGGATCTGTTTGGTTGGTAATGGGTGTATTTGGTTGTGTAGGATTGAATTTCTAGGATGAATAGGATTGACTGTCTCTTGATACCAATGTTAAGAAGCTACTAATAATCTCATTTGTTGGTTGTTGTATGAAGGTTGGGCAAGAAGGAATGATGAAGATGCATGCAAATACAAGATGAATTCAAGTGCAAATAACCTATTTGATGAAAGGCCTTAGCCACACCATTTGTATTGATAGCGATTCTACTTCAGGGAGAATCAACCTCTTTACAAGAAAACACTACAAATTCTATTTAGCCAAAAGTTCCTGATTCAAGATCCCAAATAAGGAAGATAAGAACCTAATTTTGCAACAACCAACGAAAGCCAAGAGCCAATTCTAACTAATTTTAACTAAGCCCATAGGCCAATAAACAACTTAAACAACTCAATTAATGTAAAAGATAACAACTAAGTTGGAGGCCCAACAAGCCCAGCACAATTGTAGTTGGGTTCATAACATTATTTATACACTATACTTTTTTAGCAATGTTACGTAGAGTCTCCATTTAAAGATTATTCATGCAAACTTAGTCAATTTTGCCTTTAAAATTTTTTAAAATTACAATAATATTCTTATCAAAATAGTATTTTTTTTTTCATTTAATGAAAGGTTTATACATGTAGTCCTAGAGTAGGAAGTGCAAATAGAGTTTCTCATATTTTTTATGCAAGCAATGCTACGTACAGTTTCTATGTGAGGATTGCATATGCAAGTTTAGTCAATTTTATCTTTAAATTTTTCTAAAATTATAATAATATCTTTATAAAAATAATATTTTTTTTATTTAATGAAGAGTTTGCATATACAATCCTAAAATAGACATTGCAAATAAAATTTATCATATTTTTTATGCTGCTGTCCGATTTACTGATCCTAAAAGGCCTAGGCCTGGAGATTCAAGGTCTTGAAATCTAAAACATTACCTTCTTTCTTTGTACAATTATGATCTTTTTTCTTTTGGTTCTTCTGGTGGGGGAGAGAAGATTGCATTTGGTGGAGTTTTGCATCAGGGACCTGGCATCATCAATGTTTTAATTTAAGAAAAATTTATATATAACTCTCACATCTTTATACACCATTTATGAAATATGAAGGTAAAAGAATAAAATTATATAACTTTTTAACTTCTGAATAACACAGCTCTTAATTTAAACTTCAGGATCTGCTTAACTGTAACTTTTTGAGCAATCCTCCCTGCATGTGTTGCTCACAGACAGAAATCACTATAAGCAGTTTTTTACCCTTTTTTTCGATGTCATTTTCAGGGGTGCTCCTGCATTTGGGGGTCCTGGCATAGGCGCTCGTTTTCAATCACCGGGGGCTTGGTACTTTAGACCTCCACTTCTCCACATGAATTCCTTATTCTTCCTATTACTCTGATACGAAATATTTACTGTCAATGTCTAATTGGTGACTGCAGATTCAGATAGATATTTTAGGTGTCTTGCCTTTCTGAATTTAGGTGATACTGGGATAGATTGTTTACTGATTTTCAGCGACTAGTAGAAAAAAAAAGAGAGCAACAATTTATAATTCGCTATTGCATGGGTAAGGGTGCCTCAATGGCGGACATTTGTGTACAGATGGCTCCATTTAATGGGAAGTGGAATTTATTAGTGCAGCACATGATTTGGAGTTGGATTTCTTTCCTCGTTGTATGCCACTTTGTACTTGATTAGCTTAAGATGGGGGCCGAGAAGACTGGAGCATTGGATCCGCTCCGAGAAAGACATATTTGAGGTGAAATTGCTTCACCTCATGTTGATTACTCATGAACGTTCTAACATTTGGACAATTTGAGGAGGTGACTAGTGTTATGCTAGGTTTGGTTCGTGGAATAAGCCCCTAGCATTGAATAGCAATTCCATAGTTTGATTTGGGTTTTTTTTTTTTTACAAGGAATAACTATTGCTATAAAAAAATGTTCTAAAAAATTAGAGGAATAGCTATTCTGGGGGTAAGAGAGAATTTTTTTTAATCAAACTCTAAAATTTGTAAAAAACAGATTTAATTTGGGAGGTGGCTGGCCACCCCCAACCACCCACGATGGCCTTAGGGGGTGGTTTTTCCACCCCCGTGGGCTTGGGTGTGGTTGGACTTCCCCCAAAATGGATTCCGGGGGTGGTTTGACCACCCTTGCCTCTTTTCGAGGGCCACCATGTAGGGATTTTATGTTTGCTTTTATTTTTTATTTTAAGGTTAAAAAAATTGTTGCTTTTGGAAAAACAAAATTTTGGGGCTTGGATTTTTTAGGAATTTTTGTCCTATTCCAAGAGGCCTTATATATAATCACCAAACAAAAGAATATGAATGCCCATTTTCATTTCTTTAGGAATGTGAAATTCCATTCCACAAACCAAACATGGATTGGTGATAAATTGGTGTTTCATTTGTAGATGGAGAATTGTGTATCACTCATTCTCTCATTGTGATGTTGCCAACGCTTTATCGCAAGCTGTATATGGTCTTCTAAAACTAGACTAATAAATGCCCTAATGGGTGATGGACTTTTCTTCTGTTGGAAAGGTCAGTTTGATAAATGTTAATGTGAAGCTTTTTGGGGAATGATCTCGATCTGCCTAATGTGGTGCATATGGAGGGAAAAGAATAGTAGATGCTTTGCTTTGAGGATTGTGAGAAAACTGTGGAGGAGCTGAGTTTTTTTTCTGAACCTTTTATCATTGGATGTCCGTGTATTCATGTTCTTCAACCATTAGTTTTTGTTACTTTTGAATCCTTTTTCTCTTGCTAACTAGGTGCATCTATGTATGCACCCTTTGTACTTAGATTGCAGCTTAGTGCTCATTATAGAATTTCTTACTTTTTTTTTTATAAGTAAAAAAATATTATATATCAAAGGAGAAACCAAGTATACAAAATGTATACAAGAAAACACCTTGTCCAAAATGACCCAAAAAGCCCCTAATGACCCAAAAAGCTCGTGAAATAAACAACCCAAAGTACACCAGTCCGGTCCCCAACCCTTGTTTCTCGTAAACCTAAAACTCTACCCGAACACCCAACCCCAAACCATTGATTCCCGTCTTCACAATGTCCTCCCTTTAGACTTCCCTCTAGTTGAGCTACCACCCTTAGCGTCGTAGTTAATTGCCCAAGAAAGACACTGTAACTCCCTGCTTTTCTTGAAACTTTTGGTTTCAAGTGCGTGGCTTGCCTCAATCGTAGTGATTAGTTCATTGAATTGATCTTCACATCCTCCATGTGAAATCCCCACAAATTGTTGAATCTTGTTAACTTTAGGCAAAATCCAATCCGCTATTGGTGGAAGAGACACCAAGGGAGCAACGTTATCCCCAGACACAGTATCCAAATGCACTCCCGACTCTAGGCATTCATCTACATGAGACACCAACTCCAAACCCTTTGGTTCTCCAGATACTCCATTGGTTCGCTCCAATGGTATCATGGTCTTCATTGGAGATTCTGGGGTGACAGCAAGTCCCTTTACCTCTGGGGTTCCTACATCTCCTTCAGACCTTGGCAGTACATCATTTCCTTCAACTCATCGAGGTCCAAGGGTTTAGTACCGACTATCGGTCTATCCTGTGTTACATAAGGCGAATGACATTCCATTACTGATGTCTCTACGCCGATACCCGATGTAAACCCTGCTTCAAACAACCCAGATTTCCTTTTGACCCGCCATACTCTCCTGGATCTAGATATAGGGATAGAGCCGAATCCGATCTTCCGTTTTCCTTTAACTGGGTTTAAATGCTTCGGGCCTATCTTGTTTCTTACAACCCTGTTGCCTTCAATTGAAAGCTGATCTATTTTCAAAGAGAAGAAAGCTATTGCTGTCTTCAGCTCGACAAGTTGGGTTTCCATCTCCTTTAAGGAATTGTGCATCTCAACAAGCTGGTCCTAAGACGTGATTTGTGAATCTCCTTCACTTTGAACTCCCGAAGCATGACCTGTCTTTAGAGCTACCACATTGGATCACCTCGCCACTGAGGATTTACTAGGATTTTTGTGCACCTCCAAGTTTTCCTTCCCTGATAGGCCATCGACATGTCTGCTACGCGACTCCCTAGCAGAGTCACGTCCTGCAGCACCTTGTCCTTCACTCCCTCTCTTGCCGAAGGAAAAGTCACGCAGCACCTCCCCCATCCTTTTCCAACCATTGCCCCCCTCCTCAGGAATGAAGATAAAATTCCTCCTCCCACCACCACCATATTCTTCTACCGCCATATAACGTCCTCGAGTATTTGAGCAGCGGTGCGCCGTGAAGCTACGTCTACCTTCCCGAACAATGGAGAAAAAATCTTGTTTTTCATCCTTTATGTGTGCTTCCATGGCCTTAGCCATCCACTGCACTGTTGTTGAACCCAAAACCAACTTAGAAATCACCCTTTGACCCCTTTTAGTAATGGCCAACATACTCCCCTCCTTCACCAGAGTTGAGGATTTAGATTCTATGGCTAACACCGTAGAAGAACCCATACTGACCAACTCCCCTCCTTCAACAGCCATTCATCATCACATTGAAACCAGTTCACTCGATATACGGCTAAGAACCACTGCTGAAGACCAACGAGCTAGAACGATGGCGGGTGGTCTGTGACCACCGTGCTGTGTCTCTCGCCTGTAAGGGTGTGTGGCGGCAGATCTGTTTTCTTAGGAGACAGAACCAACGACACGGACACCCGAAACGGATCTTACTTACCAAAAAAATATATGCTCAAAAGCCCCTTGTTAAGCTATGGTTAGTATGTCTCTCAGAACTTTTGTCCTGTTAAAGTACGATATCATTTTTTGCCTCATTACATTTAGGCATAAGCTATATTTCCAGTATTGGAATCAGAGCTAAAGTTGTGTGCTTGGCCAGTCTGTTACTGCATTTGAGTTTTCTTGCGGTTTTCTCCCTACTAGCTTTTCATAAGCTCAATGCTTAAACTTGAGAAACCGATGTTTCATAATTTACCTCTGATGCAAGTGTTACCTTAAGACTGGTGTGAGTGGTATTTAGCTTTCTATGTCTGTTCTGCAGTTAATCTGAAGCTTCTCTGTCTTTTTATTCCCAACATAGATTCTTTACATGGATAGTTTATTGATGGTGTTTTTCACGTTGTGTTTGCACTGTAGTTTCTTTGTATGCTCCTCTTACAGTTTATTCATCATGTGCAATTCTTTCTGTATTATTTTTTATGGTGTAACATTGGAAAAACTTCAGGCTGGTTCCCTGAGTAGCATTGGTGGCCCTGCTGACGGTTCCCATTTGGGACAGGCAGTTACATCGCAACAGGTATATGGAGAGAATGACATTTGATTTCTTCATGGTGTACCTAGTACTTCCAAAACAGGTTAGTGATTTCATCCCCAGTTCTTTACAGAGTTTTAACCAGTCAATGCCGCAACTTCCACCTGTTCGCCAGCAAATGTCATCACTCCAGAAGCCTATTCAGTCACCTCAGCTCTTGCCACCTTCCCTTCCATCACACCCTCAAATTCCAGCATCCTACTCACAAATGCAGGCACCCCTTGCATCTCTACAGCAGCTTGGTCAGCCAGGCTTCGTCATTCTGCCGGTCAAACACCCTTCAGTCGAGAACTGCCATCTCAACAGTTAGTTGGTTTGGGCGGACAGCCGTCTGTTTCGCAACCTCAGGTTCAACAGATGGCCACATCTGCTACAGTACTCCCAACCCCTTAATTGGATGCTAACTTACAACTCATTCTGTCTCTACCGGTGCAAATCAACAGCAGCCTCCTGCTGCTGTTTTACAGCAACTGCTTCAGCCTCTTCAGCGGCTGCCTTCTCAGTTAGCTCAGATGCTGTCACAACAGAGACAAACCTGCAGGCAAGCTTCCAGTCGTCCCAGCAAGCGTTCTCCCAACTGCAACAACAGTTGCAGCTGATGCAACCATCAAATCAAGGTTTAACATTACAGCAGATTTCTCTGGCTACTAAACAGCAGGTATTCAGGATTTAGAGGGTATGCATTGGATAGCATGCTGGAATAATATCTGTAGTTGCTGACAACTACAACTTAAAATGTCATGAGGTTTAGTTGGAGCTACCATTTGATAATCTCCCCGAAGTACTGCTTAAATGATAACTTGTTTGCCCTAATAATTCATTAATTGGATGAGAATTAGGAATGTGAAACGTAGCATTTATTCTTATTGCCGCATTTTTGTAACAGGATGTATTCTTAAAATGTGCCCACTTAGTGTATCTGGGTCCTTGACTTGTCAGTCAAATTGTAAACATCTGTCTGTGTCTCTGAAGCCAGAATGTATTTCTATATCAATTTTGAGAGTTTATAACTATTTTTGCAATGTTCTGTTGGTTTAATTGTTTCGTCGAGCTCAACAATTATATGCTGAGAATGCCATTTGATGCTGCAGTCTCAATGGGCAGGGATTGTACCACAGATAGTTGCCAGCACCATTGCTACTACTATGCTGGCTGCTGATGTGCTTGCATCCAAATCTGCTGCTCCTTTGATTACCAAGGCTGTGGCTCCAGTAAAATGTAATTGGACAGAGCATACCTCTCCTGATAGATACAAGTACTGTCAGCATACCCATTGATCAAGCCATAAATCACTCCAACGACATCAATACAGAATGTCAACATCCGAAGATCAAGCAACCACCATGAAACAAGGCTGTCATTAGTGCTTCCCTTTCTTGCTGTTGTATAACTGTGTCATATCCGGCATCCCACAATTTATGGGATAATATTTAAAGCTTCATGTGTATATATATTGTACTGGGTTGTATTATCAAATTCAATAAAAACAAGATACTCTGTTTTAAGTACTATCATAATAGTGTAACTGGTGAAAGCCGGGTGAGTTTAAAAAGATTTGCCTTATTGTTGGGATTTGTCTACAATTTATGGGAGTAATGTCTGTTTAAATGGACCTGTAGTGGGAGAAACCTGTAGAGTTGACAATACTAGAACATCAGCATCAACAAAAACCATTAGCTCAGCAACATCAAGCCCAGTCGCACCCTCAAGTTCCATATGCCCAGCAAGTTCGACAAACACAACCGGTCCAGCTGCAGGCTCAGCTTCAAACAAACCTCCACAACCACCAGCAGTTACGGCAGCCTACTTTTTCATCATTGGTCAGTGTCTTTAATCTTGTCGATTCAAAATTATTAGCTGTTCTCTTTCTCACTGTATAACTTGGTCTAGTGCCAGGCTTCTGGAGTTACTGGGCACCAAAATGTTCAGGTAAATTTTATTTTTGCGGAAAGATCTTTCTGTCATAATGCCTTATTTAGAACCGGACCTTGCAAAAAGGTTATATTATACTGAGGAAGATTGTTCTGGTGTATTGCACTATTTGGAGAACAGAGTTTGTACAACTTTTAGTTACGACTCGAATAATTTGTTTTAGGAAATGGGTCAATGTATATGAAATGCACTCTTGATTTGATACACTAATTCTACATTCAAGTAGCTTTCTATATTATGTTCAATATAAATCTGTCGTGTACTTTTTGCAATCGTTGTCTTTTTAGGACCCTGGTTATACACAATTACAGGTAGTAGTTGGTTCAGTTAGTGGTTCTACACGCTTCCAACAGGTGTCTGTTGTTGACGTGTTGATGTGCAGAGATTTCTCTCCATGGGCGTTAATCTAATTCCCAGTGTCTGCATCTTCTCATGTAGGGCTTTCAGGCTTCTCAGGAGTGGATGTGGGAGAATAACTGAGCAGGTTCTAATTATTTCCTGGTTTTAATTGTCTGCCATTGCTCTGGGAATTAACTATCTATGATTCTATATATATGCAAAACTTTGAATCCATCTGCCCTCCAGCTTCAATTTTCTTTTCTCGATTGTAATAGCATCTCTAGTAACCAAGTAGATAGAGAAGATGACAGAGGGACTGCGATTTCAGTTTTCATTCTTTTCCATCTTTTGGATAGATGCAGAAGCAACCACCTTTTAGTTGAGTACCACATTTCCCATCTAAATGTGATTTAAGATGCCCATGTCTTTATTGAGCGATAAAAGTACTGTCAGATTATCACCGATAAAAAAAGATACTGTAAGATCATCGAGATTTTTTTGGGGGGTGGGGGGGAGGGGGAATGATGAGTGAGATGCTCTTTAGGAAGATCTACCAGTTAGTTTAGCAGGAATCAGCTCAGTGATTAGGCTCGTGTGCCATAATCATCTTCATATCACATCTTGTTTACAGTGTATACAATATCTGTGAACCCAAACCTAGAGTTCATAACGACAATTGATATGCGTATCAGGTTCGAGAGCAGTTCTGACCAAGTGATGTATTATAAGGAAACGACACATTACTAATTATATCTTTCATTAATATTTTCATAAAAAACTATATATATTAAGCATCCTATTGCATATAGCATGGATATGCCATGACTCCTCTATATGAGGCTTCTTCAATAGGCTTAAATTAATTATTAATACTTCGACAGTTCCTGCGAATCTCACCATTTGACCCTGTTAGTTCCCCTAAACTTCCCATTTTCAACATAGAAAGTTTGAAGTCCTCAAAGAATACAAATGGATCCTCTGCGTAGGTTTCGACTATTTTACGGGTTTGCTCATTGCCACTAACAAGAACCTGGTCGGATGGAAGCAATCCCTCTCCAGATAGAAGATTAACGTAGTACTGGTTGTCAAATGTTGCCGGGGTCACCAGGTCAAGATGTGCTAATGTAGTACTACTGTCTGATCCCGAGCATAGCTGTTGGAGTGAGGCAGCGAAATCAAGGTTAATATCAGCGCCATTTTGGTTGGTTCCTTGCAGTCGAGTGCTGAATGTTGAGCATCGGGCTTTGCCAATTGTGTGCGCACCTACCAAAAGGTAAATGGTCGTGTTTCTAATTGGTAAACAAGTAATTCTAAATTCTTCAGAAATACGATACAGTTCAAAGCAAGCGATTACCGGAGAGGGCAACCATGTCATTGAGCGAAAGGCCAACGTTCTGGAACATGGCCACAAGGGTTGACACAGTGGAGTTTGGGCCTGGGATGTTGTTGTTTGCTGCTTCTTTGCTTGCACTCAAGCTGTCCCTCCTTCCCATTTGGACTTCCCAAGCGGGTCCGCCAGACTGCATGCAAGAAAATCAGAAGTCAAAATTACCACAAGCCCATCATGCAATTTAATACAAAAAGCACATCTCATTCAGCACAAAATCATCAAAGGTTGAGTACATACCAGAACAACAGAGTCTCTGGCAACAGTTGCTAAAATGTCAGCACAAGAAATGGTTTGAGGACATACAGATTCAAGTTCAGACTTAATGGCGTCTATTACTTCAAACCCCCTAAGAGAATTCAAGTTAGGACCTGCAGTTTTTTCTCCAACGAAGTTCTCTGTGTCATCTAGCAAAATCGAAGCATCACACCCCTGCAAAACTCTCAGCATGCATTATGTCCTGATCTAGTGTTACACTACTTCTAAAAAAAAAAAATCGTGAATTATTGCATAAAATATGACTTACATTTACAAAGCAGTCATGGAAATGGAGACGAAGCAGTGAGGCCGCCATTCTTGGGTCGTTGGAGACTGCCTTTCCGACCCAGGAGAAGATAATGGCCTCGGCCTCTGGGCAGATGTCTTGGAATATGCCAAACCCTAAAGACACTCCACCGCATGCTTCGTTCAAGGTGTCGTTTGGCGTGCTTCCAAATGCAATTGCAAGCTTAAGCATCACTACGCATAAAACCAAGTACGTTGCCATGTTATGAGCCCTATACAGTAGAAATTTTTAATGCCAGATCAGGAAAATATATTGATAACAGGTGGGGGTGAATGTTGGGTACGTAGTGAAGATGCTTATATAGAGGTTGCTTGGGAGTGTTTGGTAACAATGAGACTACCGGGTCGACAGTGTGTGTGAGTGAGAGAGAGAGAGAAAGAGAGATCGGTTAGCTCCATGTACAAAGGTGGGTTGATCAGCTTAAGAAGACATAGTCAAGCATGAGAAAAGGTCAGTGTATGACGAGCATATGCACGTAGACATGCACCTAATGCCGTGTGTACGCTTCAATCTTCATTCTTTCTGGTTTCGATCTCTTTTTCTATAGTACTTGGAATCTCGATCTTACATTGATCAACTAATGTTAATTCCTAGTCTGCGTTGAGAGGTGGAGTGGTTTCTGCTGTTAAGGAAATAAATTTAGACGTCGGACTCGTTTTTATTCTAATTTTGAGATTAGAAGTGATACGTACGCGTGGTTTTTTTTTTTTAATGTAAACCTCTGTATACATATATGAACTCAACTAATACAACGTTTGTCTTTTTCCAGACTATTTACAATGAAGTGAACTTCTTCTATCCACTCCCTTTCTTCATCCATACACAATGCAGCCTTAGCTAATGTATGAGCCACTGTATTTTTATCTCTATAAGCAAATTGTATCCTCCACTCCCTTTTATTTTTTAACACCCTTTTAATATCTTGAATTAGATGACCATAATAAGTTATAACTTCATCTTCACTCTTCACTGCCATTATGATAACTTTTGCATCCCCTTCCAGTATTACCTTTTGGAAATTAAGGTCCCTGCAGATCTCCATATATAGCTTTCCATAGTGCATAGCATTCTGCTACTTCAGATTGTTGAATGTTGCTTCTTTGATCACATGCTGCTACCAAGGCCTCTCCCTTCTCATCTCTAATTATTATCCCCATCCCCATCCTTCCCTTGTTAACATCTAGGGAAGCCATCCCAATTTACCTTCGCAAAGTTCAAGTCTGGTTTCTCCACGTCAGCTTGTTGGTTTCAGCTACTGGTGACAGCACTTCATTCTTCTGAGTTTTATGTGCTTGCAGGAATTTCTCCAGTCCTTTCCTTGCTATCTTCAGCACTCTTTTTGGACAGTTAAGCATTTTTTCAAAAACAAACTCGTTTCTTCTTAACCACACTCTCCTTAACTGAACTACACATGACTCCTCTAGCTTCGCCTTGTTCAGCTTTTCCATCAGCTCCTCCCATAGATGCAGAAAATCATTCTCTGCACCATTCCACTTCTGTACATAGTTTTGATCATCTGCCCATATATTATTGGCTGCTGGACATTCCCATAGAGCATGCGTTACTGACTCTATTTCTCTTTGACAAATTGGGCAGTAGGGGTCTTCAAAAATCTTCCTATGAAACAAATTCTTCCTTGTTGGTAACAGGTCATTTCCAGCATTCCACAAAAAAACCTTCACCACTCCTGGTACCTCGAAGTCCCATATGCTCCTCCATCTGCTATCTATTAGCTCATCCTTTGAAGATTCTCCTTTAATATTTCTTTTTTTTTTTCAACTGCAGAAAGTAAGCACTCATTACTGTGAATGCTCATTTCTTAGAAGGGCCCCATATAATCTTGCATGTCCTCAGGACTGCCTCTGCTGAGTGGTAGCTAGACTAAGGATCTGTTCTGCCTCTTCACTTGCAAATATAGTTCTGACCATCTCCTCATTCCACATTAATTATTCCGTTTGTTTGTTTTGTTCAGACCACAAAATGCACCGTATGATGCATATATATCCATAATATGAATAATTGCATTCCAATTAATCCTATTCATCGATGAGATTTTTCTTTTCTTTTTGTCTTCAATCTTCATTCTGTTGTGAGAATATCTTCAATAATTCTACACTAAAAAGATTCACGTTCAAGATGTTCACAATTTAACAGAAGTTTGTCAGTACCTAGTCTTTGATTTTCCTTATAAATTTTTCTCTCCTTTGGCCATTTTGGGCCGTTCATCAGACTATGGTATAGAATAGAAAATTATGATCATAATCAGAAAATCTGCTCTAAAACAAAGCTTAAAATTGTTCCAAGAGTAAATAAAGGGAGCCATATGATCGTTACCGGCCGGGCTGTGAACCAGTCATGACATGCATAAACTCATGGGATCGACAATTTGATCTGTATGCAGCAATGTCATCATCATGTACTCACTGATCTTTCATTTCATCAAGCAACTCCAAGCCATGCATGTATTTGTATTTTAAGCCTGACATGCATGCTGGAGAAGCATCGTCGATAGATATCCCGCCCCCACATGACCCTAATTTGGGGTAAAGGCCCCCATCCACTATGTACAGTGCATGGTACCAAACCGTGTGTACCTGTACGGTGGTATCTATCAATTACTAATCTTTTTTTTTTTTTTTTTTGAACAAGTTAAACATAGCATAGATAAACTAAGTGGTTACAAGAATACAAGATTCAGTGAGATGGGAGTCTCCAACAATCTTTTCAAAACAAACAAAAAGTAGCACCAAAATAAAAATAAAATAAAAAGAAAAACGGGGTAAGTCAAAAGCTTGACTCCAACCCAGTCCCACAAGGGGATGTCGCTCAAAAGCGGTTTTAACATAGTCTGATAAACAGATTATAAACCTGCGACTAAACGCCGTAGTCAAGAGGGGTGCGCTGCGTTTTGTTGATCTGGTCCAACTGTAGGAGACTATCACAACCACATCGTCTTAATCGCTAGTTAGGGAAAACAGAAACATAAGAGAATAGCAACTAGAAGACCCAATACACCGGCAAAAGATCGCCGCCGACGGCAGTGGCGCGTGCCATACACGCGCCACACTGAGCGAGAAAGAAGCAGGCGGATCTGAAAGATCCGAGGCTGCTAGCCACTGTGGTGCCGCGCATGGCGGCTGGAAATCCCTTCTGATGTGGCGGCGCGTGAGGCCTACGCACAATGTAAGCTGCGCGTGAGCCATACGCGCCACTGATCTGGACAGTTTCCTTCCTCCGTTCGACAGATCGGCGACTGGGGAGACCATTGGAGAGGCGCGTGGCAGTCGGAAAGTGCCAGCAAGCAGCAGATCGGAATAACTTGTTACTATCACCGGAAAAAGTTCAAAAAAATTGGAAATAAGCCTATTAACTAGAGCTGGGTGATCGGAGAGGGGGACGAGACGAAGCTCCACCCCCCCCCCCCCTTTCTGAGTGGTGACGCTGTGATAGCTGGAAATGGAAGAAACGGGAGAACGGGAAAAAACAAGAGAAACGGGGAAATACTATATACTCAAAACATCCTCTTTTTCTATAATTACTAATCTATATACTATATATATACTATATATATATATATATATATTTGATTTTATATACAAAGTCTGTATATTATTATAATAATTAAATGATCATGACAAATAGTGTTATCGTCCAATCTCCATTTATATTATTATCGAGTAAAAACTAAACCATTTATATAATAAGCTAAAGTAAGAACTTAATTATTTGAAAAATAATATATTTAGTTAACTTACCAATTCTTATTTAAACCCAGTATTATATATTATTTTAGTTTTCCTAGCGGATAGTCATGTTTTGTTTTATTAACTTATGTCGATCCTTTTACTTTAACACATTATATAAAATAGAAATATTACAGTAACAAAGAGATTTTATAAAAGTAAATTCATAAACTGACGTGACTTCATTTATACGTTAATAGATTTACTTTATAATTAAAAGTAACTTTGCAATCCGATCACTACAATAAAATTGACTTTTAAGGACGACATTATTTAGGGACGAACTAAATTTTTTCTTTAAAAGTATTTTTTGGGACAAATTTTAAATTTCATCCTCAAAAATTGATGACTTTACAAAACCGTTCGATCGGATAAATATTCGTTCGAACAGGATCTTATGTGAAGAATTAGATCGTCTCAAAAAGTTCTGTCCATTCGAACAGAAAAATCTTGGCGGGGAAGTAATTTATTATGCTGGGGAAAGTTCAAACCATTCAAACGTAAATGTTGTTGTTCGAACGGAAAAGATTTGATGGCAAAATCTGGAGGTAAGGTTTCTAGACCGTTCAAACATAACATATTTAGTTTGAAAATATTCAAACACCACATTTATACATTCCAACAGACAAAAAATATTTAATTTATAACTAAAGAAAATTATCAAAACACTATATATACTGCCCATAACTTTAACAAAAAAAAATATAAATAAAAAATAGAGACTACTGTGATGTGAGGTCTCTGCACACATCCTCGACTGTAACTAATTGTCTATCTACTTGTTTTAGTCGAGTACTAAGTGTGACCTGAGTTGCATTCTGGGATGAATCTCTGTACGTAACTCAGAGATGCTAGTAGTAATCTCTGTACGTAACTCAGACATGGCAGTATGCACTACATCGATCACCGCTGATGTGTATATGCCGATCTCAGCACGTAGTATGTCGGCCATCTCCTCGAGAGTAGATGTGCGTGATGCCTCAACCTGTGTAGATGCCTCGGGCTGTGCATCTCTCTGAATATTAGCCCTGTCAGGAACAGGTCCACGAAAACGAAGTCTCTAGTGTCCCGTGCTCCATAACAGGGTAGTGTTGTTGATTGGTCTCATCGGCTCCCGTGCACGCTCGGCAACTTCTGGCATGTCCCCAGAATGTAGCAACAATCGAGTGATCATGATCCTGAACAGCAGTATATCTGTCGTAATGTACCGATTCTCTAATCGGATCCTCTCAAATATATACCTCACGAGGTCAATCGGAATGCCACGAGCGATCCATATCATAAATTTCGCACGACTCATGCCAACCTTGGTCTTATCTTGCCGAGAGTCAATATTATTGGCGATTATCAAATTCATGATCTTGAAGAAAGAAGATAAATATGCATGTCTACTGCTCTTCATCACATCATACACTGAAGCATCTGGACCAACAATCAGGTCTTTGACCTCATGATCAACGAGTGTATCTACCTGATGTGTAAACTGGTCCCTCGTACTGAGCGATCTCTACATCACCTGAATGATCAAACTCTCTAAGTAGCAAGTTCGGATAGGCATCGACCAGCCTAGGAATACTGAGATATGCAGCAAGTCTGTCTGCTGAAAATATAACAAGAGCTCCTCGGACATAAATCTTGTATGCCCTTCCATCGTCTGGACTAACACCACCGAGCTCTTTATAGAACTCAGCAACGATGTCAATATAAGAAATTAGCTTCATTCCTTCTTCTCGCTGATCTAGGATTGTGCCCAACCACGATCGTTGAATACTGGTGGGAGGAAATGACCCTCCCACATAAGAGTCACAAAATCATATAGTTTTACCTGCCGCTCCAGTAAAACAGTCCGCTCTCAAACTGTTTGGATGGAAGGTTCGCCTAATCTGCCACGTTTACGGCCCCTATAAGACATTATTATCAACTTAAAACTTAAAAAATAAAATATATATTCAACATTAGTAATAAAATCTAATATGAGAAAAGATTCATAAAATTATATACTAATGGCAATTTAATAAATTAATTGATAGAACAATTTAATAAAACGATGAAAATAATTTAATAAGCTAATATAAAATAATTGGTTTGAATGGACAAAAATGTGGTTGAACGGAAACCATCTTGTTTGGTTCAAACTATTTGAACGTCAAAAAATTGTTCGATCAAATAGATTAAACTCGTTTGAATGCGTCTGAATAGAAAATAGATCGAGTTCGCCCATGGCTGAGTCAACTCAGCGGCCATGAAAACACTTAAAAATACATCGATTTGATGGGTTTCTTCGAACAGCACATACTACTCTTCATTTCTAAACATCTTACGGTGGATTTGTGGTGTTCTACAATACTATTGATGGAAAAATATAATTTTTCTAGAGAAAACCAATAAAAGGATCAAACTCTAAAAATAAACAATAAAATAACTTATAAAGAGCATACATTTACTTTAGGTGAAAGAGTGTTCGAGGTAGGTGGTGATTATGACTGCAGACAGCGGCGATTGATAGTCGTTCAAGTGTTTTCTCTTGTTTTCAAATGGTTGGGGATGGCGGCATTGAAATGCCTTTGCCCGCAATATCTTATATGTGCAGAATCATTCGAATGATATATTTAACCATTTGAACAGTATTAAGATACTGTTCGAAGGCTTGTTATAAAAAAAAAAATATTGTTCGAACGCTAGTATTTACTAATCGAACGGTATTTGTTTCAAATTTAGTAAAAATGTATATTGTAGTATATTATAATTAGTATCTAGTTTAAATGAAATTTATAATACTATGATTTAGTATAATATATATACTATTATAGTAGATTATATATATTGTAATATATATATGTAATATTATAGTATATTATAGTATATTATACATATATATATATATATATATATATATATACTATGATAGTATAATACTTTACTATCAAAGTATTATATAGGATAAAATATATCTGATAGTATATAGTACTATATATATGAGTTTATACTTAACTAATATGTGTCATACTATATATTTCATTATATTTTACTATGATATATACGATACTATATATATGAGAGTATAAATTACTAATATATATGATCTTATAAATTTTTCTATACTTTACTATATGATCTTAGTATATTTGAGGGTATATATATATATATATATCTATGTGAGTATATATTATTAATACATATGATCTTATATTTTCCTTTATATTTTAGTATAGTATAATATATATGATGCTATATATATGATATATAATATAGATTACTATATATATGATAGTATATATTACTAATATATATGATCTTACATTTTATTTTATACTTTAGTATAGTATAATATTGTCGATACTTTATGGTATACTATTATTTAATATGTATAATGATGAAAATAAATATATTTAAACATTAAAGTGATACGTTTAAACTGTATCCATAAATGGTTCAAAGGCTAAAATTGTGTTTAAATATATGAAAAAACCATTCAAACGGTTTATTGTAGTAGTGAGAAAATATCCTGCCAATTAATGACTCGTGGATTACCGTTCAAATGTATTTTTCACCTTTCGAATGGATGATTGTAGTGATGGGAAAATATCTCTTCAATTAATGACTTGTAGATTACCATTCAAATGTACTTTATCACTGCTCAAACGTTTTATTGTAGTAGTGGAAAAATATCCCACCAATTAATGACTCGTGGATTACCATTTGAATGTATTTTTCGCTATTCAAACGCGTCACCGAAAATTTTTGCAAGAGGGAAAACTTGTGCATTCAAATTTTTTCGTGTTCGACAACCAATTATTTCCGTTTGAACAGTAAGTGAGAATTTAAAACATTTCCCCATGCCATCAATCCCTCATTTTGCTCTCCTTTTTTCCTCTCTTCTCCGTTTTCTCTCCAAGATCTTCCATTTTCTTCATACAATCCTTCATTATATCATCTTACAAAGAGGGTTATACATTTATTTTGCTTAAAGTTATGGTTTTCTTTTTCATTTTATTTCCAAATCAATTATTGATTCTATTTTTTATATATATTGGATAGATGTTTATTAGAGAAATCTATACTTTAATATAGATGTTTATTGAATTAAATTCGAACTATATGTTGTATATGTGTCATGTTTTGTATATATAGTTGATATTTGAAGTATATATATTGTATGTTTGTAGTGTTTTTTGAATATGAGTTTGTGATATTTTCTGAAATTGTGTTTCGTCTGATCTGACTGGTGTTTGGATTCTAGGTTGAAATTGTTCGAACACTATAATATTCAGTTCGAATGAATTATCCTGTTTGAACAGGCATTTAAGTGTTCGAATGGTTGTACTCATGAGTTGGGATACTTAAATTATAAATAACTTAAAATAATAAACATAAGAATTATTAATACTTAAACTCATATTAATGCTTAAAAGATAATTAATTAAAAACTATGAAGACTAACTTAAAAATTAATAAAAAAAAATTAATTAATACTTAAAAATAATTATAATGTATAATTAATCTAATAAGTAATTAAGTATTCATAAATATAATGTATAATTAATCTAATAAGTAATACTTGGAATATGATTTTGCAAGGATAGTTAAAATACACTTAATATTTAATATACTAAGGATACTTAAAATTTAATATATTAAGGATACTTAAAATACACTTAATATTAAAAAATGCACGACCAAACAAGCATATTTGGAGAACTATGGAGAGATGATGCCTAAATTTTGTTGGACGTGACATATAATAGTTGGTAGGTTAGCAATTATGATCTTAGAATCCCAAATGGGATATGATCAATTACCATGTGAAAGGAAGAAATTGCATAATATGTTAGATAATTAATTGTTTATTGATGCACGTAACTGTTTGCAATGAGATATTAAACATGCATAAGAGTTACATACGAGTTAGAGATTGATTGGGTGACAGTCGTATTAGATGTCCATGCCGACTTTGCAAGAATTTGCGTTCTAATAAGATAGAGTTGGTGAGAGAGTATTTGTTTGTCAAAAGTATTGACTAGGGTTATACCAATTGGGTCTTACATGGAGAATCGTATCCAACGACATTCAAACTTCGAGATGAAGAAGAAGACATGGATGAAGATGTACATCCTAGGATGTTCATCCTGAGGCTGTTGGTGACGATCCCAAGAGGATATAGAGCAAATGCTGGGCGATATTGGTGCGGGAATGTTTATGGATGAAGGTAATACCGACCCATCAAGTTCAAATAATCCGTGCCATAACACTTTTACCCGCTTGTGGAATGATTTACCACGTGAGTTATACCCAGGGTGTAGAAGGCACAATAAGTTGTCATTTACAGTTAGATTGTTTCATATAAAATCTATGTGCTGAATATCTATTAAGGCTGTCAATATGTTGTTCAATCTGTTTAAAGAGAAACTTTCATCAGGCAATATTTTATCTCGCAACTTCTACAAAAAAAAAAACAATTGAAAAAAGGATTTGGGTTTGATTACAATGTAATACAAGCATGTAAGAATGACTGTGTGTTATTTTGGTGAGAGAATGAGTAGTTGAACGAGTGTCTTATTTGCCTTGAATCAAGATAACAACTGAGAAGCAGAATGTGCCATGGAAGGTCGTACATCACTTTCCATTGATACCTAGATTATAAAGGTTATTTATGTCACGTTCAACGGCTGTGGACATGACATGACACTCATCATGTAGAGTCAAGAATAATAATATTTTGTCACTTCCTGCAGACTCTCAAGTTTGGAAGGAATTTGACTTGGAACATCCATGGTTTGCTGAAGAACCTCGTAATGTTCAACTTGGGTTAGCAACAGATAGATTTAATCCGTTTAGGAACATGAGTACTAATCATAGTACTTGGCTAGTTGTACTTATGTCGTACAATCTGCCGCCGTGGAAATATATGAAATATCCATATTTCATGATGAGTTTGCTCATTCTAGGTCTGAGATCACCAGAAAATGATATAGACATATACTTACAGCCACTGATAGCAGAATTGAAAGATTTGTGGGAGAATGTGGTCTTAATATTTGATTCATCAACAGGCAAGTCAAGATGCATGCTGCTGTACTATGGACAATAAATGATTTTCTCGCTTATGGAAACTTGTCAGGTTGGAGCACTAAGAAGAAATTGGCATGTCTGACTTGTAACAAATATATCCAATCTGAATGGCTTACGTATAGGAGGAAACTATACTTCATGAGTCATCGTCGATTTTTACATGTGACCATAGATGGCGTGGAATTGGTAGGATGTTTTACGGCACTATTGAATGGGGGCACCCTCCACCATTCTTGTTTGGCAAAGATGTTATTGCACAATTTGTGAATATTGGAAGTAATGATTTTGGTAAAAAATAACGTAAGAGAAAACGAAGTGTGAATGAATTGAATTGGACAAAGAATAATATATTTTTTGAACTCTTATACTGGTCGACGTTAAAATTACGGTATAGTCTCGATGTTATGCATATTGAGAAAAATATATGCGAGTCTATGTTAGGAACATTGATGTCAATTGAAGGTAAAACGAAAGATAATATAAACTCATGAAAAGATCTAAAGCGGATGGGAATCAGACCTGAAATGCACTTGTAACAAAGTGGTTCATTTGTCTAAATGACAATTAGGTGGTATACATTGTCAAGGAACGAAATGGCTACATTTTGTGAGTGGTTGCAAAAGATTAAATTATCGGACGGATATGCCTCGAATCTAACAAAGTGTGTGCGAACAAATGACTGGACTAAAAACCCATGATTGTCATGTATTTTTACAATGTATATTGCCTGTTGGTATCTATGGGTTCTTGATGAGAGATGTGCGGGTTGTGTTAATTGAGTTGGGTGCATTTTTTAAAAATTTATGTGCTAGAACATTGAATGTAGAAGCTTTGGATTGTATAGAACGAGAAATTGCTAGAATATTGTGTAAGTTGGAGATTATTTACCCACCGTCATTTTTCGACATCATGTTTCAATTAGCCTTTTATTTGTCACGTGAGACTCGACTTGCAAGACCAGTCCAGTATAGATGGATGTATCCCATTGAATAGTTTCTTGAAAAGTTCAAACGCACAGTGGGTAACAAAACCCACCCAGAAGGATCAATTGCATAAACATATATTGATGATGAGTGACATACATTATGTTTCAAATACTTCTACGGCATTAACACAAGATTTGATCGGTCAGAAAGAAACTTTGATGTTGACCAAGCAAGGCAACGGAACGGATTTTCTATATTTTTCCAACAAGTACGTCCACTTGGTGCTCAACGTGGTTATGATTTGTGTGGAAAGGAGTTCAAGAAAATTGAGTGGTACGTGCTAAACAATTGCCCTGAGATAGAGAGCCACTTGAGTAAGTTCAAATTAATTGTTAATTAATCATTGAATTTATTTGTTAAAAATTATACGAATATATTTATTGTTAGTAATTTTTAATTTCAATGATCATATTAACGTGCTCAAAGAACTGAGAGTAAATGATATAAACTAGAGACATGAACATGAGTTCCCGAAATAGTTCGAACAACGGGTAATGACATTAATACAGATGCAATTTTGCACTAACTTAAAAAATAGATTAAATTGTTAATAATTGAATGTTTATGCTTTATTTAATATGTAGGTTGTACAAATGCATGCGAGTAATCCGAACGATATATCAGACAAACTATATGCATTGGAGTGTGGCCCCTCGAGACACGCTACTTGATATTCTGCATGTATTTCTCGAACAAGTAGGTATCACATAATTGATCGAGAACTTTATAGGAAAATGCAAAGTATTGGTGTCCTTGTCTAAGGGAGTCATGATGAAAACAATGTTGATTTTTATGGAGTTATCGTAGATATAATTGGAATGAGATATGTAAGGGAGCTTGTGGTTTATATATTTAAGTGTGATTGATGGGATTTAAGCAATCCTCGAAAGGGAAAATGCCACGATGAATATTTTCTGAGTATTAATACATCAAAAAAATAGTATGAAAATGATCATTTTATTTTGGCTTCCCAAACATATCAAGTATTCTATTTAAAAGATCCTCAGTTAGGAAATCAATGACAAGTAGTACAAAACTTTTCTCCTATAAATATTTATGACGTACTCCCTAAGGCGGAGGGACAAGATGAAGAAGAAGATGATCTCTCTATTCAAGAAGCATACCGAGGGAGTCAACCTACCTTTAACTTATTTGTGGATTTGAGCCAGTTTGAAATGATTCCATTACATAGTGAATATATTGAGGCTAAAATAGTTGAGACGACAGTTGATCAAAGTGTTAAGTCATCTGAAGTATCTACAGATGAAACTGATATAGATAATTGACCGGTTTTATGTTCACATTATACAATATCTCACAATTATGCCATCAAAGAGGAAGAAAGTTCGCATCCCATCTTCACATGTTCCTAACTCTCCGTCTGACTCACCATTAGAGACTGACTCTATGGAATAAGGTAAATAGCTAATACTCATTTTATCAATTAAGATAATTGATACGAGGTAAATAACTAAATGTTATTTGATACGAGGCACTACTAGAGGCATGACGTTGGAGAAATATCGTAAAGTGGGTAAGATTAAGGTTAACATTTCTGAAGAACATACCAGAGGTGAGGGACAACAAGTAGCTTGGCTTGCATTGCATGTGGTGCTCTTAAACAGACTTATGCACCTTTGGCTATGAGTTCATGACAAAAAATCCTGCAAGATGTTAAAAAGCTTATAAAGAAGCGTTGTTTAGTACTTAATATTTAAATAATAAATTTATATTTATATTATTTAATATTATAAATGATAATATCTTTATGTATATATTTTTTCAATGATGACTTTGAACTAAATTTTGGTCGGAGAGAGAAGCGTAAGACTGTCGATGAACTGATGTGTAATGCATTCCGCAAGTATAAGGCTAGGTGTCACGAGCATTACAAGAAGTACGTGAACAAGAAATATGCATGCCAGCATCCTTTTCAGGATGTCTGACATGAAGATTGGAAAAAACTTTGTGACATGTTTGAGGATCCATCATATAAGGTAAATGAAATGAATTTTTTATGTGTCCTATTTGTAATTTTCACTTACTAATTTTACAACTTCTATGCAGGAGCGAAATTCTATAAACAAAACAAATAGATTAAAGTTGAAGATTCATCATCATGTTGGCTCAAGATATTTCAATCGCCTCTCTCTGAAATTGGTAATGTATTTTTTTTTTCTTCTATATAGTTTGTTTTTAATATTGACTATTGACTTTATATATTAACAATGTCTCTTGTAAAAAGAGTTAGATACTAATTATGATCTGATAAAATTATATGATGCCTTACATACTAATAGTAATGGAGAGTGGACTCATCCCGATGCTCGTGAGAATTATGTAAGTATTAGAATTTATTTTAATTAAACATATTTAAATTATTGTGTCAATATTAATTTTATATGTTGTGTAGTATAAAATGGTCACCCTTCATGCTGAAGCTGGATCAGATCAGAATTGAAATTTTAAGGGGTTTGGATTGCAGTGTGAAGCCTTCAGGCTCTTCATCAACGTCAAGTACTACTGTCATTGCGTTAGAAAATGCAAATTCTATGATCGAAGAATTGATTGCAAAACAGCATGAGTTAGAGGCTCAATTGACGAAACAAGCAGACATGGAGATGCACATAAAATAGCGAGAAGATCAACAAAGAGAGATGCAACTCCAAATGCATATGCTTATGCAACAATTCAGGCCTCCAAGCGATTAATTTTTATGTTTTGTATATTGAACAATTATGTACTGATAACATTATTAGTATTATTACTATTTTATTTATTTAGTTCTGACTTATTAGATTAATTTTATTTATATTGAACAATTTGTAATGTATTTTTGAAATAGAAATATCTATTTGGTTTTTAAATTAGTATTCTCCATGAAAATGCTAACCGTTCGAACGATCTGAACATATATACATCGGATACAACCGTTCAAACCTCATAAGTTAGAGTTCGAACGGTAAAAAAAGTTGTGCCTCGTTCGAACAGGCAATTCACTCTTTCTGTCCCAAACACATTTGAACGACTTAATTTATGTTCGATCATCAATTTATTTGTTCGAATGTTTCTTCATGTGTATTTGATCGAACAGACTGGTATTGATCGACCGGCCATGAAGTAGTCGTTCGAACAGACATATTGTTCAAACATTTTTTTGGCCTTTCGAATGATTTTCTGTGATGAATTTCAATCGTCCCCAAAAAAGAAATCCGTTCAATCGTAATCGAATGGTCCAACTAAATTTCGTCCCAAAAACATTTTTTTGGGACGAATTTTTTTATTTTCATCCCAAAATACCTTTTAATACATTTTTATTGGGATGACTTTGGGACTCTTTATTTTCGTCCCAAAATATATTGTGGGACGTAAATCCAGTCTTTTGGGATGTTTATTTGTTGTAGTGGATGTGTCACATTAAATTAATCACGTCAGCTTGTAAGTTTGATTTTATGAAATATCTAGCTATGAACGAAACATTTCTCTAAAATATAACTCTTGATCCCTCTCTTCAAAAAAACAAGGCATGCAAAGTTTCTCCATAGCAACGAGAAAGAGTAAAGGGTCGATAGAATATCAAAGTTGTTCATGTAAACTTTTGGAGATCAAAATTCTAACAGCTACGTTTGGATAGTGAGAATAGCTGAGAAGTGTTGAAAATGTTTGTGAATAATTATGAGTAGAGATTGAAGTGGGTTTGTGGGTCCCATTGAGAGTATTTTGAGTTGTTTAGATGTATGAAGTATGTTGAGTTGTTGACTTTTAGATAGATAATTGAAAAATATGTGGATCTCATCAATGATTGATTTTTTTTTTAATAATGATTTTTTTTATATATAATAGTGATAAATATTATAGTGGAGAGAGTTTGGAGAGACCTTGGTATGAAGATGGTTCACTGTGTTTGGCATGTGTAATATTTTCATTGGTACGATAATACTTGAAAAGTGTTGAGATATCTTCGCTATCCAAATGTAGCCTTAACTCTTTTAAATATTCTATTTGTTGTATAATGGCTTAAAGTATGCTAACTTAATCACAAAGTATGTTCCATATAATAAATTTAATTATTCTTACATATCATATACGTACATATAGCTAGGTCTAATATTAATAAATAAATATTGTCTGTAACGAGAGCATTACTAGCTAGTGATCAATATTATATATACATCAGACACAATTGTTCGAACCTCACAAGTTAGAGTTCAAACGGTAAAAAAAGTTGTGCACCGTTCGAACATGCAATTCACTCTTTCTGTCCCAAATAGATTCGAAAGACTTAATTTATGTTCGATCATCAATTTGTTTGTTCGAACGTTTCTTCATGTGTATTTGGTCGAACGGACTAGTATCGATCGACCGGCCATGAAGTATCTGTTCGAACATACTTATAGTTCAAATGCTTTTTTGGCCGTTCGAACGACTTTTTGAATTGAATTTCAATCGTCCCAGAAAAAGAAATCTATTAGACCGTAATTGAACGGTCCAGCTAAATTTCGTCCCAAAAGATATCTTTTGGGATGAATTTGTAATTTGTCTCAAAATACCTTTTGGGACAGTTTTATTGGGACGCTTTCTTTTCGTTCCAAAATGTAAATCTAATCTTTTGGGATGCTTATTTGTTATAGTGGATGTGTCACATTAAATTAACCACGTCAGCTTGTAAATTTGTTTTTATGAAATATCTAGCTATGATCGAAGCATTTCTCTAAAATATAACTCTTGATCCCTCTCTTCAAAAAAACAAGGGTTGATATTAATAAAGAGTAAGTTTCTCCATAGCAATGAAAAAGAGTAAAGGGTCGATAGAATATCGAAGTTGCTCACGTAAACTTTTGGAGATCAAAATTATAACATCAAAACTCTTATAAATATTCTATTTGTTGTATAATGGTTTAAAGTATGCTAACTTAATCACAAAGTATGTTCCATATAATAAATTTAATTATTCTTACACATCATATACGTACATATAGCTAGGTCTAATATTAATAAATAAATATTTTCTCTAACGAAAGCATTACTAGCTAGCTAGTGAACAATATTATATATATACGCCCTACCTAAATCTGATCAATTGGAGGCTAGCTAGCTCGATCGCAGTATATATTAATCTCCCTTATAATAGTCTCAAGGTTTGATCAGTTTAAATATTCAAGTGCATATATATATATATATATGTATATATTCATCATATTTGTGAGCCAAATTAGTACTGTTACTGAAATGGACCATGCAATTTATTAAATATTCGGAAATCACGGATCATGGAGAAAGCATCTGTTTCTACGGATCAATATATATATATATATATATATATGATTCTTCTGTATTCCACAAATTGTTTAATGATTTATAGTCACGGAATCATTAATATTCTTAGGAGCGAAAAAAGCAGACCTGAAATTTGGGTGCTTCACGACAAGAGATCATCTGCTTTTGACTTAAATCATAAGATATATAGGAATTTCTCCCACAATTATATATAATATTTTTACAAAATATTCTCTGAAAATGAAAAATACAGCTACTTATAGGGGTATAAGTATCGTATTATTTACAGATAAGAATTATTATATGTATCTGCAAAAAATTCTGAAACGAAGAATTACTAACTTTTCCAAGTGCGCAAAGTTATTAGCTAGTGTTGATCTTGTTGGAGTATATATATATTATATTACATCCTTCTTCCAAGCCCAATCAGACATGGCGGCCTTGTGGAAATAATGGGAGCTAACTGGGCGCGTACTTTTATGGACCCAAATCTGTTGGCAGTTTGAATATAAGGTTACACGCACTCTTAACGTGCGGTTTGGTTAGTCATAAATTAAGATGAAATGAATTAAAATGAATTTTAAATAAAATATTATTTTTTAAAATAATACTAGAAAGAAATTATTATAACAGTACACACTTTGTACTCATTACGTAACTGTTTTTAATTGATTATTTTCAACACTCACTTGGAGAGATATATGGTATAGATGATATCACATCATGTATGTAAAATAGATGCTCTCAATAGTGACTTCCATCTATATTTATTTTATTTTTTAATATTATTATTATTTAAAAATTTTAAAAAGTTAAATTATTTATTATATTTTATTTAAGAATTTGAAATTGTTAATGAGATTAGATAAGATGAAATATTTTTACTATCTAAACAGGACGTAAGTGTGCTAGACTAGATCAACACAACGATAAGTCTTTTTTTTTTTTTTTTCTTCTTCTTTTTTAAAGCATCTAGCTTGTTGTCTGGCTGGCACTTCAGTACTTGAAAGGTTGGTGTATTTTGCAATTTCAAACGAAAAGCTAAATTAGTGGCTGCAAAGCTGGGAATACATGTAGGAATTAAAATGCCATCTTCTTTACTGAAAAAACACGAGGGATGCTTTTTGATTTACATGTACAGAATATTCATCTGCAGATCAGTAGTAGTAGTACTATATATATATATATATATATATATATAAAAGCTAGCCTGATTTGTCATGCATTTTTTTTTTCTTTGTTTCTCTTGCAATATAATTGCATGCCAGGCTTTTAATTATCATGTTACATGCATTCATGTACTTTTATTGATCTTTTTTCGTCTGAAATAGCTCTATTCATATTAGATCAGTGGCTTCATGTATACGAAGCTGATCTCATATAATTTGCTACCACAGTATCTTTCCTGTATATATATGCTAGCTGGTATTAATTTTATATATGCTACCATATCATATAATATGCCTTTATGGGATGTCTTCCACATTGAAATTATAATTTTTTTTCCTTTACAGTTGGAATGCGTGCCACATAATTAATTAATTATCTGCTGATCATCGATCATATTGATGTAATTAATTGTAAATTAAAAGAATATTTAATTAATATGGTACAAATTGTCAACAAATACACTGCTTTTCAGTCATATCTGAAAGGGTGTTTTAAATTTACGAAATGTCCAAAGGAATAGCCACCAAAAAATTAACAAAAATCCAGGCAATCTTTTCTCGATGTCCTGGCTTTTGGGTAATTCAGACAATTAGCTGTAATTTAAACATGATAACGTACGTACTGTACTGTACCTCGATCGAGACCAAATTATCTAGACGTGAATGCTATATGCACCATATATATACATATATATATATATATCTGCATGAAAGCAATTTATAAGCTGCTAGCTAGTTGATCTAGTAGCTAGGAATTCAAAATTTAGACAATCATTTATATATATATATATATATATATATAGGGCCATCTTCTACAATATACATGATACTTCTGCATATATATAATTATCATCAAAGTTTTAGATCATGCTACAGCCCAGATCAGCTAGTGCAGTTCAATTGGTTTTCCACTAAGTTCTGCTCTCGGTAGCTTAGATAGAAAATTCCCGTTAACTACTCTGGCTACAATTAAGCAAGTAAATGATCCAATATTCTAATTAGCTATATATATCAAAGATTGTAATACGGACAAAGCGCATCAACAATCTCATCAATAGGTACTCAAACCAGTCCTATATTTTCAACATTAATGTTGAACCAGCCATATATTTCTGACACCATGATTTGAATTTAAAACCATAACCCATTTCCTCTGAGGAGCTCCCAATCACATGGCCAATATTCAATGGCTCAAGCTCCATCTTGCACTTCCATGCATGCATGTTAATTTCCAAGGCATTAACTCCCTACACAAACTTTTCACGACAACCTCATCTTTAGGGTTCCCCACCCTTCACGAGAGAATGAGCGGGATCAAGTTCCCAAGTTCATTCCAGATTTCTCATTTTCCGATGAAGTACTCCTATAAGGAAGTTTTCTCACCAACTTTAGAATGAGAAAACCCTAACCCTAAATACTCTGACAAAACTACCTTTGATAAGCGCGCCCCCAAAAGAGGAGGAGGAGGAGGAATTAAACAGGAGGGAAAAGATACAAATATATATCCATAATTGAATAATCTCCAAGTACAAAGAATTAAAAATAAAAAAACAACCCAACCCAAAACGAGTCCCTCCAAGGCTAAAAGGCTAGTCATTTTACACTGATAATCCAGAAGATCTATATGAAATGTCGAAGTGGGTTCTTCCCTGAAGACAAAACTCATACGAGTCAGAGAATCACATACCATTAACAGATAAATTAACCATTAATCTACTCCTCTTTGGGCTCCTTTCGCATCTGCGACGGAACGATGTCCTGCAGAAGTCCATGGTCTCTAAGCAATGTTGCCGAGGATGTGCCAAAACGTCTCTCTTGAACAAAATGAGGAAACGAGGGATTCAAATTAGTAGTGTTAACATTCAAAGGCAGCTGTGAGCTATATATATAAGGATGTTGCTGTTGTTGATACTGAGGCTGTGGAACAACAAATGGTGAAGACAAGCTGCTGTAGCCGGCGGCTTCTGTCGCTATTCCGATGCTTCCACGGGGTGTCACCGGACACGTATACGTGTGCTGTCCTTCATAGGTCGTGACCACAATCGTAGAGTCATCACAGGAACGCTCCACTCGCTTCTTCACGCCACATCCAGCAGTGGTGCAACGGTAGTAGCTCCTGTACACAAAAGTTCCGTGCGCGTCAAGCAAGTTAACAAAGCTAGCTAGCCATGAAAGTCCTTGCAACTGAATTGGTGCAAACTTATCTGAATCAATCATAGGGGGACCAGATCAGGGGGAGGGTGATATTTAATACCTTGGATAAGGGCTATTTTTCACAGCTTTCTGGCCGTACTTCCTCCATCTGTACCCATCATCAAGGTGATCAACCTCGCTCTTTGTCATGAACGCAAATCTCGGCTCTCTTTGCCTTTTTTGGTTCTTCTTTTTGGGTTTCAACCTAAAACCCACATACACAAAAGACACTTTTTACTTTTTTGCTAAAATTCAAAAAGGAAACAGCCACCCCATGAAAATCATCCTTAGTTTAAACACCACAAATGAAAACCCATTTACCAATTCCTTTTCTCTTAGATTGCCTTATCACGCTTATTTTTTCATGTTTCGCCACAATTAGTACTATTACCAAAACATGACCGAGAGAGCAAAGCAGCTAGATTTAAAGAAAAGAAAGGCTAATAGTAGTCTGCCAATTAGAGAAGCTTACTGTTTCTTATTCTTATCCTGGTCGTCCTGGTCTTCCTCTTCTCCACCAGCCTTATTTTGTCCTTCATTCGCTGCTTCATTGGAGGACGAAGAAATCGACGAAGAGTTCGGCGTCGCCGGAGTATTCACCACCTCGGACGACTCGGGAAACGTCGAGGCCGGAGAGGGAAGCGGGTGCTGTTGTTCTTGTTGTTGTTGCTGCTGTTGCGGCTGAGACATCATCGGTGCGGAAAACCATTCGAATAAAGAGGGGTCGTAGTCCGAGATGCCGGCCAGCATGTCCATGAAGCCTGAGGACGAGCCCTTTTGATGATCTCCCAGATGATCACATGGCATGTCGAAGATGCTTGCTGGTAAAGCAAAACTGCTCGGAATCTCATCGGAAAATGTCGAATTTGCCATTAATGAATTCTCAGTCTTCAGCTCTTGATCTTTCCTGTCCATGGACTCGATCATCAGCACATATTCTCCATTTAAGCCTCTCCTCCAACCTAGCTTGTTTTGTTACGAACTCTTTCTATCTGTCAGAGAGAGAGAGAGAGAGAGAGAGAGAGAGAGATCAGAGAGAGAGTGTGTTTGGTTTTTTGGGAGTCTGAATGAGAGGGATAGGCTATAGCTTGGGTTGGGACTTTGGAGAACAGGTTGGCTAAGACAGGTTTCCCACCTAGGACTTGACCGACATTTGCCCGTTTCAATGTGTACGGAGTATGTCGACGGACCGGTTTCTGCATTAAATGCAGTGAGGACCGCCAACGTGGGTCTACATTGGCAAACGCGGCTCTTTGACTGGTTTTACCGGTTGCGTGTAGACAAGATTTTTGGCCTCCACGTGGGATGGAAAATAAAAAATAAAAGGCTCTTCCGTTTCTTCTGATTTTCTTCCCGGATGAAGATAGTTTATTACTTTCTATCAAATTTTTTTTAAGTAATAATTAATAAATTGATTATTAATAAAATTATATATTTTAAAAATTTTTTTTAATGATTAAGAATATTAAAAAAATACGAAATTTTATACATTAGTTACTATTTATTTTCACACTCCACACTTATAATTTTTTTTTTCATAAGACGTGAGATGTTTTTCATACGATGTAGAGTGTGAGATAGTTAATAGTGATTTATGCATAGAATTTTTCTAAAACAATACTTAAAAGAAAATAATAATAAAAAAAAAAATTCAAATACACAATAGAATAATAAAATAATAATAAAAAGATAATAAGCCTATCATTATCTTCCTTCCCCTCTCTCTCCCTCACGCAAAGTTCATAAAATCTTCGTGTTTTCATATGGGTTGAGTAAACAATAGAAAAATTACTTCCTAAAATGTCCCATTTAATACCAAGGATAGTTGTTTTTAATTTTCTTTTTCCTCTAAGTAATGGATAAGGTTACATGATGGCAGCTTGGACACCATCAAATTATATAAGCCACCAAAATGGCAACTATCAGTAACTTAAACAATGTGTTAAATTGTTCCTATCTTCAAAGGGTCTTGGATTATATATGCAGAATGCTCAAAAGTGGAAATAGTGTAATAAAACAATTAGTGATCAAAATTCATATGTTCGACTGAGTATTACCATTATAGGAATTAAGAAAATGAAATTCTCGGTCCATTTTAATTTTATCATTAATTACTAGTACATCTTGTGGAAAATTAAAATGATTTGATTATTTAATTAGCTGCTGAATTAAATTATTTGAATAATGATAAATGATACATTAACAACTCTTTTTACAATCTTTTATGCAACCATATTTTAAAATGAGGGTATTTATGTAAAGTAATTTTACTTTTATAAATTATTTTATAAAAATATCACTCCTTATATACATCTATCATTTTCCATGATATATATATATATATATATATATATGTAGACATGATCGATGTTGATTGTCCCACCAAAATGTAATGACAAACCAATTAAATATATTTATGAAAAAAGTTGAATATGGCTCGTACGTACGTAGGGACCAACCATTACCGGGGGATAAATGCCAAAGCATAAACAATTAAAGGGAAAAGAAAATCAACCAATTACCTCAACAATAACTTTGAAATTAAGGCTTGTTTATTTTTACAAATAAGATGAGTTAAAATTAAAGTTAAAAAATTGAATAAAATATTATTAGAATATATTTTTTAATATTATTTTTATTTTAAGATTTGAAAAAATTGAATTGTTTGTTTATTTTATTTTGTATTAGAAATTGAAAAATTTGTAATGATTAGATGAGATGAGATGTTTTATGAAAATAAACGAGACCTAAAAATGTGTAATTTTTAATTTACTTTTCTTTGTTTTTGGAGGGAGGGGTGTTAGCTAGGTAAATATATATTAGGGCAACACTTACAGCACCAAGTAGCGGTAGCCCCAGATCAGGTTAATTAGTTTCTATCTACATTAAATACTTGGCATTGTTAATTTAAGCTAGATTAATTAAGGGCATCTGGGTAATACTAGTGTGCAACTGCGTAGAAAAGTTTCCGGTGGACAGAGGAGAGGAACCAAACAAGATCTAGAAGACATGCATGCAGAGATTCAAGTGGTAAAATTTTCCTGGATAAAAGAAAAGAAAAAGAAAGAAGCTTCTGCACGTGTAAGGTCCGTGCATGACATGCTGTGCGCATGCTGACAACAATACCGCGTCACCGACTCCGGCCCCCAATTAGCCCGCTTCCTTCCCTACATCAACCGATCGAACCACGTCGTCAATTTGACGCTATACGAGTTTCGTACAGTAGTTAAATGTACAAACTTTGTATAATTATTTTAAAAATATATATATATTTTGGAACTTGAATTTGGATTTTTAAAAAAAGAGTTTATTATTAAAAATTTAATTTTTTTTCATATAAATTTTATATTTATTCACTTTTAAAAAAAATTGTGCGGCGTTTGTGCATTCTATTATCGTAAATATTATTTCTCATACTTTAATGAAAAAGATTAGATGTAATTTATTATTAAAAAATTAATTTTTTTTATATTCTATATTTATTAATTTTTTTTAAAAATATTGGATAGCCTTGCACGAAGTCTATTACTATAAATATCATTTATCTCTTTTAATTTTTCTGATATATATTGTTATATAATTTTTCTTGGCAGTTTCCAATTTCATTGCAATTATTTATTAAGTAAAAAAATTTACATATTTTTTCTGGGCAGTTTCTGATTTCAATGTAATTAAATATATTTTAATAATTTCGTTTATTTTTCTCAAAATTAATGTTTAGCCCAATTGACATTAATTAATAGCGCGCTGTAGTACTTCCCTGGCCTTTATTCTATGAACGTACAAATATCCGGCCAGTTTAATATATATCAGTGTCCATCGTGTTTTTTACCTTTTGTCAATTTTGACTAATTGCAGTTTACGATTCGAAAGTTTGAGCACTATTAATTTTAGTACTTTATGTACGGATATACGAGTTCAAATGTCATATCATGCGTGATTTTTAGGGTTTTGAGTGATTAATAATTAATCTTTTGCTCCTTACCAAGAGTAATTGTGATTTGTTGTTCAAAATTTAAGGAATGTTTTGAATTTAGAAATGAGATGAGATGAAATAATTTTAAATAAAAGTTGAAAAAAATATTATTGGAATATTATTTTTTAATATTATTATTATTTTAAAATTTAAAAAAGTTGAATTGAGATTTGAAAAAGTTGAATTATTTATTATATTTTATGTGAAAATTTGAAAAAATTGTATTAATAAGATAAGATAAAATACTTTCTAAATCTAAACGGGGTCTAAGAACTATTTATGAATGCTTGCAAGCTATAGATAGTACAATATTTATTGTGTCTCTTACATAATTTTAAGTTTTTAATGAATATTATAAGATTTAGTTTATTTATGCGTTTATTACTCATTTTATAATATTATATTTTTTCTCAATTATCCTAAATCTTAAAACTTAAAACGAGAGTCAGCTTAATTTTGAAGAAAATAATAGTACTTATTGTGTAGAAGAAAAAAAAATTATGATGAGTTATTTGCGATAAAAATAATTATTTGTTACGAGAATAGAATTATTTTGATATGAAATAATCGTTTTAACATGAAATAATTAATTATAAATAAATAATTTTCTTATAATGATAGTGGGTAAAAAAACATTAATTAACTTAGTGGTGGAGTGGATGCTTGCAACTTTCTAGATAGACCATTGCTATATATGCACCATATAATTATACATCTATATATATATATATATATTAATTAACAAGGAACCTAGACAAGGTTAATTATAGTTCGACCCCTCTTTTCATAAATTCCATTCTGGATCCCCTAATCAGTGCCCATAAATCAACATTAGACAATGGTACGGTGCACACCAAATGTACGTACGTGCATCCCAAAATATGCAAAATAATGCAAATATATTTTTTTAAGAATTTTAAACATCCTTAACTATTAAGAAAAAATAAAAAAATAAATATAAATTTATTAATAATCACTTGCTTAACTATTAAGAAAAAAAATTAAAATATATGAGTGGGCATATTTGAAAATATATTAGTATTTTCCATCAACATTATATCATAATATGAATGCTAGCTAGCTAAAAGTTATAGCATTTCGTAAAATGATAGATCTAGCCTGCATGCAGCTTCATGCAATCATGTATTTCTAGATCTCCAAGTTGTCATTGCACATTAAAATCTAAAATAATCATCAAAACTTCCATGTACAAATTGTTGACTACAATGGGAAAAATTCCAAAACCTTCTTGATCAATTCAATCACGAGAAAAGCATTGGAAGAATGGATACCATTGGCTGGGGTAATTCAACATATATATTTATAATATATAAGTTGAGAAATGATATTTGCAGTCGTGAATGTACAAAGTTCGTATAATCGTTTTGAAAAAAATGAATAAATATGAGACCTACATGAAAAGAAATTAATTTTTTAATAGTGTATCCTACTCTTTTTCAAAGTTACTATACGGTATTTACGCATTCTACGACTGTATGTAATATTACTCATATAAGTGTATCAAAGCTGTAAATGGAAAGAAAATTATTTTAGAGTCTACATGAAACAAACCTTGCCACGATACACGGTACATATATATATGGTCCCCCGATTTCCAGAACTCGATGTGGGATTGACAAAACAAAGCCAATAATATTCTAGCTAGCTAGTTCGCCTTCACACGTGTATTTAATCATAATTAGATCCCTTAGTTTTGTTTGTTTGTTTTTTCCTCCCACTGGCCGGGTATCAAATCATGGAAAGGGTAGATCAATAGCTTTTGTTTAATCAATGATCTGTGGCCGTTCAAAGAACATGCACTACTTAATTACGCGGTTTTAGAGATTTTGCTGTTGCTTCCAATACACGACGCCCTGATCGATCCCCCTCTCTACAACAGCTTTCACTTCCTTTTCTTTTCTATCAATGAAGTGCGTAAAGAATACGTAAAAGTAATTCTATATATGTAACATAATTTTTATTATAAATCACCAATATTCACAAAAAAAATGAGAAAGTTTTAACATATCATAATGAAAAATAGTGGTTGCAAGCGCTTGATACAACCAGCGTGCCCATGTCAAGTGTGTTTTTCATCCGTTTGTTTTTTTATTCTTAATGAAACACATCATTTTATTTTCACCTCATTCTCTCTCTTCATTTCGTTTCCTCTCTCTCTCTCTCTCCCGAAATTTCGTCGGTTGTAATCCCTCCCTCTCCTCTCCTCAATCATTCTCCAATTTCGCTCCCTCTCCTTTCTCCTCCAACTAACCTCTCCCTTCTGATCTCCATTTCATTTCCGTCTCCCTCTTCTTATAAACAGACACCCGTCAAGGTAAATGCTTAATTCAAAGAATTAAAAAAGAAAAAATCCCGTAAAAATTTAACGAATGCAAAGACGAAAGCATTCTAATCAAACTTCCTTACTATTTTTCTTTCTTGTTTTTCAAGATTTGGTGTTAACGCACAACCGTAGACGCTGAACCAACATCATAATATTATGGTTGACTGTTTTTTGCTTCGGGAATAAGTTTGGCAGAAAAAAAGGAAAAAAAAAACACGCTAATGGGAAGGGAACTAACTTATTACACGAAGCACGAAAAATACACGGTGAAATAAATTCTGAGAAGGTTTCATATTCCTTTCACACGTTCTTCACGTGCCAACGTGGCTCGTGCTTTACACTTTAAATTCTAATGATCTCATAGTTGGCGCATGTTTACCACTTGCTAAGTTTGCGCGTGATTCTTGTAGTACCCTCTGCTTTTGATCTGCTTCCTCTAGGACAAATCGAACACCGACTGAAACAAGAAGGGTCCTGCCGATAAGGGTTTTTTCTTTTTCTTTACATATTTTTTATTAAAAAAAATATCAAATTCACTGATAAACACTTTCTTAATCATTATTTTAAAAAAAAAAAAAATATCGGTCAATTTGGAGATCAATTCATGATCTGCCCCCAGCATTTTCAAGGATTCCAATTTTGACCGCGGTTTCTGAGTCTCGCACGGTACTGGCCGATATGTCGCTTTATGGGGATCCGAGTTTTCTGAAACACAGTGGTCAAAAGGCCAGAGCTTTGAATACTTACGGCCTGGTATGCAATGTTCAAAGAAAGAAAGGAAGAAAGAAAAAGGCAGCTTGTTGGGTAGATGTGAAGGGATTTGCATGTGGCCAGGGGGATCAAGGAAATACATATTATTCTCATGGTCTGTTGGGTAGTTGGTTTCTGATTTGGATAACCCTATTCACACTGTGGATTAATTGGCTTTGTGGGGTTACAGCTTAAGGATATGTATGTATATGGACCGTCGTTGTCCTGTAATCTGTTCAACCTAAGACAAATATGCATTGGTCTATGGGGCAAAGGCTACGAAATTTACCCACGCACCTACTCTTAATATTCAGGTTGTATACACGAGGCATGCATCATGAAATATATGAATCTTATAGGTTGCTAAATTCTATATATAATTAATTACTTATGTGGGGACACATGATCATGCATGTCATGCACGCACCCATAGTTTCCTACCCCTTAACTTTATTCGACTTATTGACCGAGAGATCATAAATATATATAAGAGTAAATTAATTAAGGTGCATGGGGAAGTTTCAAATATATATATATATATAGAGAGAGAGAGAGAGAGAGACTATTGAGAAACAGGAACTGATCTTCGGGAAGAGTTCCTTAATTAGTTTATTCATCCCTTGCTTTCTTAATTTGTATATATATATATTCTTCCCTAAATATATATATATATATATGTTCACAATTCACATTAGACGATGAGAATGTTTTTGGGAAATTAATTTTCTTAAATATATATTATTTTGTACCTGCAGGCATCATTATTAATGCATGTAGTAATTCATGTACGTGGTCCTTAATTTGGACTAGCTATAATTCAGATGCCTCTTTAAAATAAAAGGTTAAGATTATTCTTTCTCTATATATATAGAGTAATGTTAAAGAGAAGCAACTATAGCGGTGCACACTTTACACTCATTGCGTGGCTGCTTCTAGTTGATTGTTTTCAACACTCACTTAAGAAGATGTGTGGTCTAGATGATGCCACATCATGTGTGTAAAATGAATGATCTTAATAATGACTTCTATCTATATTTATTCATATATATAATATTAATTGTTGCTGATATTAGAGGAAGAGATCATTAATGCAGCGGCCGAGACCGCTTTCTTGCAGTGTTGTTCTCTATGGGCGCGCGGCTAATTAATTATATATATATATATATATATGATTATAAGTTGAATCTATAACTTTCAACTGCCCCGTTTAAGCTCTATATATATATAATATGGGTCTGCCCATATATTATATATAATATATTCCATTACCGACAACTTTAATTTCCTTAATAATTTATAGATTGTGTGAAAAAAAAACGTTATATTATTGTGTTAAAATAATTATATAGGAACGGAATGTGTGAGAGTTATATATATATCTTGATGCATATATATATGTATATATATTTTACCATTATTAGGGAATCTAGTTATAGGTTATATATACTTATAAATAATATGCCATATAATCATTCTGATGAACGAGATGATCATGATCATCATGCAAAGATTAAAAAAGGAAAAGAAAAAACAAACGGTGCTTTTTTTGGTCATTAGGGGGGGATCAAAAGGCTAGAATAACCGATGATTTTGGCAACAGAATCAAAAAAAGAAAAAAAGGGTTTTGCATGCTGTTTGTGTTCCATATGATATTATATATATATATATATGTATGTATATATATATTCCTATCTTTTCAGCGTGAAGAAAGAACATGAAATTTATAATTTTAGAGACAATCATGTCATAATGGTGCTTTTGAAAATATTTGTTGAAACAAGTAATTGATTATTAATTATGAATTATTAGCCAAAAGCCCCTTTAATTTGGTTGCATATTTTATAACTTTGATCTCTCATCAGCTATATATAGCTTCTAGATCATTAATATATAATGCTTAGATCATCATCCACTAATGATGGTCGATCGTAAACTAATTATAACTTGAACTGCCCTAATTTGATTTTGTATTTATTATGATCATCAAACAAAGTGCGTGATCAGAATATATAATATATATATATATATATATATATTCCCTCCTACAACGTCTAATTATATCTATATATACTTATATATATATATATATAATAGCTAGACATTAGATAGATAAGATCCCTACAAACATGATCATGATGATCATTTCTCTCAAGAATTGGATTAAGTATGAAATTAATTTTTTAAATTTAATATATTATTATACGAATCTCTGTCTCTGATCTCTTTCACTCATGACCCAAGACGCTAATATAGGTCTCATGCATATATATATCTATATATATATATATAGTCAATCCAATCAGGTTTGACCGGCAACGATATTAGTCCACGGCCGGAATTGTACGTGTTATAAATTAAACTGGACGATTGAAAACGTCGGTATCTTCGATTAAAGAGCTGTTTGCAATTGTAAATTCCAGAGAGAAAACCCTAAAGCCGGTTTTCTTCCTTTCATATGGACCTCCAATGTGATCTTGATTTATGGCTTTTGAAAACCCATGCAAGACGTTGATGGAGAAGCTGGATGAATCAATGAAAACAACCCCACCGATGATTGCGGCATTTTGAAGTTACTCTAATCGTTGACAGATTATTTTTATAATTAAATAATTATAATATATATGTTTTTAATAAATAAAAAAGTGAGAAGACTCGAATTTGAGGTTGAGGTTGAGTTAGCATCAATGCATGGCAGCACATGATAAGTCAAAGTCAACATATTGATAATTTATATGTTTTTATTTAATTTATTGTGACGCCAAAAACGCGTTATAACACAAAAGGACAAGGTGACTTTATTTTAAATTACTAGGGCATGGGCAGTGAGGACAAAGCTGCATTGGGTTTCGTGCACGTCTCTGTAAACATTTGTGATTCTCTCTTCCCTCCCCCCAACTTTTTAGCTATGATTGCATGAAAGCAAAGCCCGGACGTCCTCTCACGTAATGCGTTTGTTTCTTTGCGTCTTCTTTGGTTAGTGGTCTCTCTTTCATTTTGGGGTCAGCCTCATTTTTGAGTGAAGTCTACTCTGATGCTGCCATTTTCTTCTATATCCTTCGTTAATTTATTGCCAAATTATAAAAATAATTATTAGATTCCTTGTGAAAAAATTATGGATATCGATTATTGGTTCAAGTTTACTCGAATAATTGTGTGGTGGTGATGTGGTACTATCATTACCATGTTTACAACAAACAGGCCACATGTAATGATTTTTACAAAACATTACCATCTTTAGACTATTCCACAACAAATAATAATTAAGCACTTATAGTCGTGAGTGCATAAACGCTGCGCAATCACTTTGAAAAAAAAAAAATTAAATACGATACTTTAATAGTAGACTTCATTCTTTTTCAAAGTGACTATATGAAGTTTGTGTATTTCACGATTGTATGTAGCATTACTCATCGCGTCTATAAGATCCAATAAAAAAATTATTATTAAGATTGTCTAATAATAATAATAATTCAATCCTCCTAAAATCCAATTAAAAACAAAAGAGAGAAGAAATCTAAACCCGTGAATTGAATGCGGATTTTCAGGCTGCAGTCAACCCAAGACTATCATAATCACAAGGTGACCAAAGGCCATGAAGCTCATATTTAATCAAAATCATGTGCCATTAAAATGCTATTGTTTATGGATATATATATATATATATATGTATATATAATACCCTAAAAGATAAAAAAGAATATCAGAATGTGTGGTGGAAGAAAGAAACGAGTTGTGGTTTGTGTCTAGTGAAGAGTGTCAAAACTCATATATGCCGTACTCAGTAACAAAAAAAAAAAAAATGGAATAAACCCATATGCTATGATTTTGAAACTATTATTTTTTATTATAATTTGGGCCTGTTTCAAGAGTCAACTAAGCATGTAATTAGATTATTGTTGGTTCTCGTCTTGACAACATCGACCAAGATCCAACCTCAGAAGCAGCTTTCTGATGGTTCACTAGAACAACTTTGTGGCCCACCACTTGAACTACTTCGTGGCCCACAGGAACAAAAGCAGGGCCTCTGTTATATTCAACAATATATATATATATATATATATATATATATATATATTTCTTTATGGGGCAGGCTGAAAGAGAAATTTAATTTAATTTACTATATTTATTTATTTTTTATTTTTTTAAAAAAGGAAGAGGAGAAACTTCTAGTTGTACTTCAAATAAATAATGACATAAAAGATCTAATTCAAAAGAAACATTTTATTAAAGTTACAGCAATAGAAATTTGGAAAGTCCAGTCAACAAAGCCATCCAAGTCCTAATTAAGGTCCTAAAAAAGTTAAATAAGAGAATTTCAATGATATACATGATACAACAGCCTCACGAAAACTGTCATGTATGTAAGTATTATTTGCAATGGGAGATGATAGATGACATGAGACAGTCTTTCTGCATCAAATTAGGCATAACCCCATCTCACCCAGTTGGGGGGCAAGGCTAGTGAGTTCAAAGATCTTAGGACAGGTTTGTGCTCAAGGAAACAGCTATTAGCCTAAAAAGTCTTGACATTAACCCAGTATACCACATTCCACCATTTTGTATGGACTATGACTAAAGGCAAAACCGAGTGTCTACAGCACAAAACATGCAAAGACGCTAACTTGGAAAATTGCTAATGTATTGACTTTAAATGTTTCACCGACAAGATAGGGTCTGTGTGTGATAATGCAAGGCCATTCAAATTCAACTTCATGTCAAGCTAATAAGAACAGTGATTGAAACAATAACGTTTGTGCAGCCCCCACCTACCTGCTGGATCAGATTCCAAAACAGAAGCATGGTAACATAATAGTTAATAGAGAATTTCAAACTGTTCAATGCTTTTCTTTCTCCAAAGGCTGCTATGGTTGTCTTTAAACAAAAAACAAAATTTAAAGATCTTTCAGAAACAGTATTATCACATTAGTTGACTTAAGATACATCGAAATTAACATCATGTCATTCCGACCATCCACAATATTATATCACAAACCATCCAGATCTACGTTCCTTTTAAGGATGGATAGATAAGATTGGGGTGAAATCATTACAGACCCAGTTATCTTGACGCCTTGGCGTTTCATTGGCAAAGGTTCGCCAACAAATTACCTTTAATTTGAAGCTTCCTGGGTCCCATAATCTTCCTCATTAAAGAGAATTTCAAAATTTAAATTACAGCTAGTTAGCTGATATCAAAACTCATTTCAAGCATGTTGTTATAAGTAATTAGCTATCCCAAAGTTTCACCAAGCAAAACAAACATGTCCAATCTGAATTACGGGCAATACAGATGTTATAGCTCAATCCCATCACTGTCATCATACATCAAAACTAGTTCTTATAACATAACATTTTCCCTAGAAAACAGATACTTCTAATAAACCACAATCTGGGACTTGAAATGCAGAAGTAAAAAGAATCCTTGAAATAGATCATCGACTCCTGAAGGTAAAGGGAGACAATCCAATCACCTAATTCAAGCAAAAAAAAAAGAGAGATCAGGACCATACTCTCACAAGGAAAACATATTCTGCACCTGTGAATCTGGGTGGATGGTTTTAATTTCACGTGTCTTTCGCAGCAGCAACTTGTCGAATTCTGCGCTGATGAACATCCCAGTTATATATACGAGCAATGGTGACCTGTTCAATGGTTGTCAGATGGTCAATAATTAATATTTTTTTTTTTTTTTTTTTTTTTTTTATGTTAAAGATATATGAAAAGGAGTTGATAGTTAAACATGCTTAAGCATGCCTATGATTTTTATAGGATTGTTACATTTCTCAACTTCATGATCAATAAAGCACAGAAATTAAAGCCCTAAAGGCTCCCAGGCTCCCACTCCCACACTATATACTACATGCAATACCTTGAACATAAAAACATTTTTTATGCCAACGGATGCACAATGTACAAAGAAATATAGTATTTCAAACAGAGAGAGTAACTTCTCACATTCACACGAATACTACCTGAGTTATTGTCACTTGATCTCTCAAGAATTGTAGATCAGCAACAAGAACTTCTAAACTGGCTTTAGCGTTATCTAAATTTTTTTGCAGAAGAGTAGCGGCCTGCACCATAAAGACAGACAAGAACTCAAACCTGCAGATATGATAAGCAACATGAATAAACATGACGTTTGCTCCCAGCCATAGACATACTGAGTCAGTATCCTCGATGCGAGCTCGAGAATATATGCCTTCAGAGACTTCAAAATCAGTAATAAGTCCCTGCATTTGTAACCAAACAAACCTCATTCAAGTAAGAACTGAAGAGTAAACTAATAATCTAGTAATCATTACTAAAGAACTAAAACACCTCCCATGACATTGAACTGGCTAGAGTTGTCGTTTGTGGAAACTATTTTCAAGGGACTAAAAAAGATTTTTATACATTATTATTATTATTATTATTTTTTTTTTTTTTGAGATTGAAAATGCAACATCTCACCGCATGTAACTACCCCAATATGTAAGTTATGTGCATATTCCTGGATATCCTCTTTTTGGGAGATGTGGGGGGGAACACTCTATTGTCCCAGCCAGAAAAGGAAGATGTCATCCTCAGAACATGTTTTCCTCTATCCAAGTTTTAGGGTAAATGGTGCGAACCTAGAAAGAATGGACTCGTGCCACTCTTGACACATTCAAACGAGTCCATGTCCAGCATAAAAAAAAAATATATTTTTAATGCTTGAAATGTTTTGGAATCTTCTTGGAAACAATCCAAATGCAATCAGACTCACCACAGATAAGGTCAGTGCATGCCAAGATCAATTGGTATTCTCTTTTTATTTTTTAAAAGTCTGGATATGTCGTAGCATTTTAGGAAGGTAAGAGGTTAGACAAAGGGAATCTGTTTCAGTCGATAGTTTTTCATCACAAGAACAATATCAAATAAAAGTGATAAAGGGAGAGGGAAAAAAAAAGCCCTCAAATTCAAAACTTGACTTTAAGCTTATGACCTTTGTTCTGTATAATTCAGGAATTGCACACAAAATACAATACGGTATTGTAGCCAAGACCAAGCTTATGACCTTGCATGTATAGCAAGACCAGAAAATGCACAGATCATGACTGTGGAATGAGGTTCCCCGCATTCCACATTGCATTTGTGCTTAGTTTTTTATAACAAAACATGACAATGGTGGCCAAGAACATTTTGGATTGCAATTTACATGAAACATATACCGTTCACGGTTAATTGAAATCTTCAATAGAATGAAATGAAAGATAAAAGGACCACTATTATGAGCAAAAGCTTGTATAATGTGGACAAGTTTTAGCCCAGTGCAATGAAAGACTCAGCTTCTATCCATGCATGACTTCATTTCATATCGTAATGAAAGGCATAGAATACACAAGCAGCTTGAGGTTAACCTGCAGTTTTTCCAAATAACCTACACCACTCAATTTCATTTGATACCAACAAGAAAGACATAAAGTAAGTGTTTTTTATATACAATATAACATACACTACTTATTTGTGACATCTTTAGAGCTGTGCATGAATATCACCAGCACTCGCCATGAAGATACTTGAAACCGAATGTGTTAAGCAGAATGATTGTTCCATAGTATACATTAGCGTGCACCCACAGAGAAAAGAATTACCAAATCCCCTAAGGTTTTGTATTCATCACGATCTGTTAGAAAACGACACTCAACACAGACAAATTACATAAAAGTACAAAAACGAACCTCACCAGTACCCTTCTTAGATTGCAACGTGGCAACCACATCTAAGCACTTTACAATGTCAGGAATCTTAGCCTGATAATCACAAGAAAAAAAAAGTGTTACCCAAATCATATAAATCCAAATTAGGTATGAAGATATTCGTGGTGGTAAATATGAATGGTTTACCAAATTCAGCCACCAAAAGAGGAAAAAGAAAGAAGAAATATGGTGGAAGACAAATTTCAGGAACCCATACTCATCCACAGTTTGGTAACTGATATGGCGACCAACAATTACACCCAAGGTTGTATGGTATACTGCTTATATGGGGGTTATATGGGGATTATATTAATGCCTTTTACCAAAAAAAAAATCCCAACTACTTCTAACATGCCGAGCAATGACTTGGTAGCCAAGGTTGGAAAGAATTTCATGTCTAATGCTTAATATTAATGTGTAAAGTCAAATCTTCTAGACTTCTAAGGATATTTCTATGATAACTAAAATCCTAGTCATTGTTTTCAATTAAATAGCTTATATTCTACCGCCTCAACATACAAATAAGTTAGAAAAAGTTTAGGATCCTCCAGGTCGTTCATAGTGAGATGACAACATCCAAACCATTTTATTTAAAGATAATGGCTCCACATGCAGTTCCCAAAAAAATCAACATGATTCTAATCTAGAGAGGTGTCTCCATAAATATTTGTAGCTATACGCAATACTGGTATGCAACAATCAAAATCCAGTTAATTAGCACAATTTTAGTCTAACATAGGCTACTTACTTCTCTTCCATTATAACTATAAACAATAATTAGAGAACAAAAACATGAAACTCAACAAGTCAGGTCAAATTCGAGTGCCCATGTCATTTGCAGAAACAGCTAAAATTCAATAAGAGCACCTGAAGATCCCTTTGCTGAGCTAGAAGTTTCATCTCAACCAACTTATACTGCTGTAGTCTGCTAGAGATTAGAGCATGGCAGACATTAAAAAATATTAAAATTTACAGAAAGAGAAACAGAAAAAAAAATGTTGCAGATTCTAAGGCATCATATATCTTCAAATCCAACACTATTCTCTCTAACATTCGAGGGCAAAAAAAAAAGAAAAAAGAAAATGAACAAGCTACAAATCATTAGTGAGATTTATGAGAGAAAGATTGAAAATTGAAATAGAGGCATACCTTTCTTGGAGGAAAGCAAGAGCAGAGTTAACGTCGAGACCTGATTGGGTGAGATAGGTCTGAACGTCCTCAACGAATTGAGCACCTGGTATTCCTCTTCGTTCTGTAACCCCTGGAGAAGCCGAAACCGAAAACGAAGACGAAGCCATTCTCTCAAACCAAAACACAGAGAAGAGAGAGTATTGGTTCGTGCGGTGGAGACTCGACGACTCTGGGGTTTAGAGACCAGAGCAGCTGCGATTGCGAGGGCGACTACGCAAAAAACGCCGCCGTTTTCTGTTTTCGTCTACCTGGATGGAAAGAACGGCGTGTTTCGCTGCGGGGTTTTGGACTAATTTTGGTATGGGAAGGTTAGCAATCACGGGCTTTTAAGATGGTTTAATAGAATTTTAAAGGGCCTCCTTTCGGCCCAGTGTACAGTCCCCCTCATCCGTCAATAACGTGGTAAATAAATAAGTATATTTTATCGATTTATATATTTTTTTAATAATTTTTTTATTTGATGAAAGTCCATCCTTGAAAAGCCTTGTGCATTCGGAATATGAAAATGATATTTACAAAATCTACATATTTAAAAAAAAAAAAAATAGATTAACATGTGACTCATAAAAAAAAATAGTGCCACTATGCGATTTATGCACGTTTGAACTTGAAATTGACGAGAAAATAAAGCCCAATAAGCTTTGCAAATAGGAGGTTTTTTTTTTTCTTTCTTTTTTTCAAAACAGGAAAAGATTATGGGATGTAAAGGGAGTACGATATAAATGTAATGAGCCCATATCTGAAAGGCCAGTCCATGGTGTATGGAATTATTTCTCTCAATCCCATCTATGGGCCACTTTCTCTCCAAAGCAGTTCAAGCCCTTTCTCAATCCTATTCATGGGCCCCTGAAAGTGTGTATATTCGGTATGAATTTGGATCATCTGGGTTTTTAAATGCCAGCTAAAGATCTGTGGGGATTTCTTGGCTTCTTGGTGATTAATTAGGCTTTCCACTTTCACAAGTACCTCATCATATATAGGCCGAATAAAATTTTTGTAACTCCGATTCAGTTCGATACTCACTCTAACTCTAACTCTGTTAGAGTTGGAAAACTCAGAATTCAGAGTCAGAATTAGAATTTTTTGTGTAAAAAATAATCAGAGTTAAAATTATAGGTTTAAACTTTTGTATTCTGTATCTCTGTGGTTCTGAATCCAGAAACTCCAATTAAAATTAGAATCAACTCTGATTCGAAGTTGGAACTCAAACTGACCTCAGACCTAAGTCTGAGTTAGAGGTCGAGGTTCACGATTTCGACTATGAAATTGCCTCCGACCGCCCTTGGCGAGCTCCATAGATCACGATGTTTTATAATTAATGGTCCTCATAACAACTAGGACGTTTGACATGTTTTATAGATATATGTGACCACAAGTACATCAATCTCCAGCTGAAGAAATCATTCCACCAATGTCCCCACTTATTCTCCAATTTTGTAAGCACCACTCCAACTTGCAAGACTGTGGGACCGCAATTAATATCACAGAAAATAAAAAGAGGAAGCACATGAAATAAAAATTGATGTAGCACTACCACTAATTAATTTAAGGTCGTTCGTCCAAAATTCAGGGGAATATGAATAATATTTCACCCCGACAGCCCACCGATGTTGATTTGATCGTGACTCTTTTATAAGTTGAAGCCTATTCATAAACCATATATAAAGGTCCAATTATAAAGCATGCATTATATATATATATATAGGTAAATTAGTGTTTCCACATTGCTGTACACCGCACCACACGAGTTCTTTTCATCAATAATGCACCCCTAATCCTAATCTACAACGTATGAACATGGTTTCCACACTAATTTTCTATATCTTAACAAATCCATGAATAATTTGTCGGAATTCCATGAGAGAATGGTTTCACATTAGCTTGATCTAGATAACTCTCAGTCCCTAGTCATGTTGCCTTGTGGGCGGGCGGGAGCTAGCTCCTTATTGTCGTTTAATGTGCTGATCAAGAGACACTACAAGAAAACTGCTTATTTGTAGCCATTTAATTCCAGCGAAATGATTATTTACAGCCAAAATGAATCTGTTTTGATCACAAATAACATTTTCACCGCAATTAAATGATCACAAAAACCCATTTTTCTTGTAGTGAGACTTAATGTATAATAAAATTATATTTGCAAGTTGGTATGTAAAATATATATTTCATGCCACTAATATGATAAAATTTAATTTCATTTACAAGAGAAATTTGATAATCAAATATATTGCAAATCAAATTCTAACTTGTTAGCGGGAGTATTTTCCCACAACACTCGTTGAAACTACAAGGAAAGGGAAAACATAATCGTTTGTCTATAAGAAATATCCGTCATCACATTAATTAGGTTCATGATTAGAAAAAAGCTCTTTTTGTTCTTGGAGGATTGAGGACATGACCTTGTTATTGCTCAAGGCAAGTGAGCATGATGTGGTTTTATCATTCCCATGTTGTTTTTATGCGTATTAATTATATAAAAGTAAATTTATAAATTAATATCATTTCATATACGTGATTTATTAGACGATCTATTTTATAATAAAAATAATTTTATAATTTGACGTATCAAGTTACATCAGTTTGTAAATTTATTTTTGTGTAATTCTTTTACAATTAAAATATTTATTTATATATTTATTGAAAACAAAAGTACACAAAAGGAAAAAAGAAGATTAACAGTGCATTGTTCAAAAGGGAGGCAAGATGGGCAGCTTGTTGTACATTGTTCAAGGCACAGAGAGGATGTGGATTTATGATTCAGCATATTGTTTTCATGTGCATTATATCTTTGTTGTGATTGGTACGTACACGAACAAAAAGTATGCGATTAAACAAAATGGGAAGCAAAATAGTGGTGTTCATAAAAACAATATCTCGGCACGTGTTTTGATTATCTCTTTTTCCTATACAATTCCAACCCACCAGAGAATTGACAATTGGTCTCTCATCTCTTTAATCTTACTCGTGGACTCATTCTTCTTGCATCAGTGGGCCCTATCCATGGACTTATTCTTACCTGTTCATTTTAGCCCATCCTTCTTGGGCCCTGGGCCTTTGGTCCCACAAGTATCGTATAGAAAAATGATATTTACAATCATATAGTCTATAAGTACCGCATACTAATTTTAAAAAAAAAATCTATATATCATAATATTATTTCACTAAGTATGATATGATATATTTATCATCATTAAATGATCATTTATTACATATTTTTTTATTATTTATTAATAATAAATGTATCACATATTACTTAATATAATTAAAATAAGATGAAAGTGTGATGTATAATATTATCCTTTTATCAGCATGGAAGACGAGGAAGGGAATGTGCCACGTTATAAGCCATGCAGTTGGGAATAGGATATATGAATTTGAACTTTTCTCCATCGATCGAGAGTACTATAACTACTGGTAACCATATTATATCCACCACCTTTCTCTTTTTCTCTTTTGCTTTATATTTCTTGGAGTTTAATGGACAAGCCATGACCCCTCCATGTGGGTTTACGAACTTTAGGTTAAATTATGCAATTTTTAAAATGCATGTCCTTTTCTTTTTCTTATATAGCTTTTGTTGTACTCATAATTATATGGTGCAAACCCATATGAAAAAAGTTAATAAATGATCAAGGCGGGGGGGGCTTTAATTACTTGGCCCAAAAAGTAGAGTTTTGCAATGTCTATGGTGTTGGGGCGTACCATGACATGTCACATGTTACTAATGATGATTTCTTCATGTGTCAAACCATTATGTTCTACGAATCTTTGTCTAATTAATTAATACCCACACTTTATCTATTTTCCTTTTCTTTTTTTTTTTTTTGGTTCATCCGGTTCTCACGAAAGGAAGCCTAGCCTAAAAGAATATGGATGGAATAAGCTCACCTATAAATATTTATTTAATTTACAACAGTGCGAATTTAAGGGACTTTAAGTCTTTAACAAAGCAATTTGCTTTGAATTTTATATGCACAAGGGGAGGATAGTACTACTGGTTTTGACATAAAATAGTTCATGGAATTTCAGTGATATGATAGCTAATTTGAAAATTAACGGTACCTAAGATCTATCTAGCAGGTTCCTAATACAAGTATATATATATATGCAAACTTTATTTTAGGTTAGGTTTAGATAATGAGTTGAGATGAAAATTTAAAATTAAATAAAATATTATTAGAATATTATTTTTTAATTTTTTTTAGATTTAAAAAATTTGAATTATTTTATTGTATTTTATATAAAAATTTATAAAATTTATAATAATAAGATGAGATGAAATGGATTGAGAGCCCCTAGTCTCAATCCAAACCGAACCTTAAGCTTTACTTTCAACTTATATAGATAGTACCTTAGATTGAAAACAAATACATGATAAAAGAAAAGGATACATAATACAAAGCCAACATAAGCATTTATATCTATTTATTTTTTATGTTATTTAATTATAATATAAGGCTATTCAATTTGTCCTGATAATCAAACGATCAGACAATTAATCAAAGCTGAGTGTTTCATTTCATATTCTAGTCACATCAATTTATATAGTACTGCTGATATATATGAATTTGCTACCAAATTGTTAAAAAAAATTATTTTTTTGTAGTCAATTATTTTTTATAAAAATAATTATTTTTTGTTAAAATAAATTTATTTTCATGATCATAAATAATCTGTCACAAATACTCATTTTTTCTTATAGTGAAACTGCACCTATATCCTACTTTTATTTTATTATGTGACATGTTTATCAATATTAATTATATATATATATATTTTTTTTAAAAGAAAAATCTAAAGATTGAATAGTTAAATGTCAACTAATCATCGTAAGAGGATAGAAGTAGGAAGACGTTATAGTTTACATATTAATCTTTCCATTTAACGTCCACCCACCCCGAAGCATGTCACATGCTAATAAGCACTAATGATTTGATGCCTCTATCTTGGAGCTGACACCTTTCAATCTATGACTAGATTTCGTATTGTTTAGGCTAAGTGGACTTAAGACTCTTCATCATTCATTATCTTTATATGTCGACAATTTTTTCTGTGGGCTGTTATTAACTTGGAGCCTAATTCTGGATAAAGCCAAACCCTACCGCGTATTAATTCACGAGGGGTATTAGATTTCTATACCTTTTTTTATTTATTTTTGTTTCTATTTTTTTAATAAATTCATTTAAATATTTTTATAAATAAAAAAATAATTAAAAAAATACTTCATTAATCAATGAATAAAAATAATTAAAAAAAATTGGTACAAAATAAGTGTACACTTTTTCGATAACCCTATCATTTCTCTTAATTAATTGCATGCCTTTTTATTTCTTTATGTGCTAGCTATATACACATATATACCAATTGTGTGATTAAGGTTGCGTTTGGGTAATGATGTATTCTCATGTATATATTCTATGAATAATAATAAAAAAATAATGATAGAATATTAAATAGTAGTGAAGTATTCTCAGTATCCAAACTAGGTCTAATTGTTTGGAAGTGAAAGCATTTATCTTTGACAATTAATCACAGCTTGTACGTGCGTAGTTGTTATCAAATAATTTATAAGATGATTGATAATGTGAAATGCTGGTAGCTAGCTAGCGTGTGTTTGTGGTGAAAGGAAACTTTTAAACGTTTCAGTGGATGAGGGTCACGTTTGTTGTTGAAATCTGATCTATTTGATAATTAGTATGTTTTCTTGGCTCCCAATCTTAGTTTCACACCATCATTGCGTGAAGTTGATGCCACAAATAACACTTTCAACACGGAGATTAGAAATTCGGACTTAATTTGTCAGGAAAGACACACTGATTATATATATATATATGGTCTTTGACATTAATTGCATCTCAAAGTCAGTCTTGTTTTTAGAGTGGTTGCAGGAAGCGCGCGCGGTATTGCATGTGGATACAATATCCCAACAATGCCTCCCTCACGATCGATGAGGTTTCTCGATCGAACTCATGATCTTTGGCTTTGATGCCACTAAATAGAAACAGTACTTGAGCTAGCTACCAGTCCACTTAAATAAAGACACATTCAAATCTTTTATGGCATTCCATATCACATCCCACAAGTCTCATGTTTTTAAAGCAGTCACAAGAAATATTATTGAGAAATAGCTAAGGAAACTTTAGATTATTTCAATAAATCTAGAAAACCTTAGTCATTATCAAATACACTATAAGATATATATATTTTAAAAAAATATGTAGTGTATAGCACAGAAAACCTTAAAATAATTAGTGACTTTTCACGATATTATTAATACTTTGTATGATGAACAATAGCTAAGGCGGGAGACATGATCATGAAGAAGGGAATAAATAAATCATGTGCTTAAATGCTAGCTTCCTCTAATTTTTCTTTTCTTTTCCATTCCACAAAAAAAAAAAAAGGAAATTAACAGAAGGCTTCTGTGCTGTGATTGTGACCATAACATGTGCACCAAAAGTTAGTGCTCGACACGGGTTCTAAGTTCCTAACAAGCAAACGTAGGAGTGGCAGCCTACTTTAAAAACTGCTCATGCATTCTGATCATCTGGACCCCAGTCATTAGAGCTGGAGCCGGATGTCGACAGATAAACAGTACGTACTTCCAAAGCCACTTACTTTTTTTTTTCAAGTTTAATCGGCTAAAATCTTCATTCAACCATTTGTCACAGTACTGCTGGGATCCTACTGACACTGATGATCGATGATCTGGTTCCTTCACGTAAAACACTGATAGGTTTGTATAATAAAATAGAATGAGATAAAATAGAATGAGATGAGATAAAATAAAATATTTTGAATGAATTAAATAAAATATTATTAGAATATTATTTTTTAATATTATTAATTATTTTAATATTTAAAAAAATTAAATTATTTATTAAATTTTATATGAAAATTTAAAAAAATTATAATGATGAAATGAGATAGATTGAGAATATTTTTATATCCAAGCTAGACCTAAATGGAAATGGAGGTTAAAATACACAACCACATGCATTCGAGTTTGTTGCGCTACCTGTTTGTAAATATGCCAGAGCCAAATGAATGCTAACATCTGCTGCTTTCACAAGTTCATGACATCCACAAACGAGCGTACCTATCTATGTATATACATATAAGCTGCCGAAACTGCATGTGGTCCTTAAATTTTGAACCCCATCATCGAAATCGAGTGCCTCATCCACTTGCTTTAGCTCATTCCCCCCCCCCCCCCAAAGACAAAAAAATAAAAATAAAATAAAAAAGACAATCCCAGTTGATGGTGATGAAACCTGAGCACCCGTGTGCCTCAATTGGGTATGCCACCGAAAACGAGAGGCGAGTACTCCTATTAGATTTTGAGATACATGCATGCAGGGCACAAAACAACAGGGTATTTAACCCCAATAGGACATCTTGAGAGTGACTCTACTAAGGAAACCTGTCCGACGAATGCTCCATTTGGTAGGGTAGGTTGACCTAAGATTGGAACAGTTGCATGGCGGCGGGGGATGCATATTGCTGCCCAAACTTGGGGACTTGTCTAATAAATAATTTTTTGGCACTTTCGATCGGCAACTTTTGGGGAAAGTGGAGTTAGCTATTCAAGACACTCCCCACATGTTGCGCTCTGCACGATGGCCATTTGTATATAGGGTCCGCGCGCATGCACCTTTTGGTAAATCAGAGTTAGGACAGTTTACTGTGTGAGCTCCATTCATATATATGTACCTAATTTCTTAGGCTATGAGAAGCATGATATTAGATGGATATGAACATTAATTATTTCCCAATAAGGGATTCTCTTTTCTTCAACATAAAGCTTAGAAAATTGAGATCCCTCCTATTTTTATTGGAGGTTGAGAGATGGGATCATAATGAGAAAGGAGATGATTTGAATCCTTTGTCGTGGTTAGGGAGTACATGGGGGCATGCATCTTACAGCAGTGACAGAATCTAGGAGTCTACTCATTTTTTTGGAAAAAAGAACACAAATTTTAAGGAGTTTTGTTCTTATTTTTATTAAAACTAACCTCCTAAAAATATTTAATGTAATTTCATGATCCTACTTATTTAGAGAAATGATACTTGCAGTCGTGAGTATGCAAGTGCCGTGCAGTCGTTTTAAAAAAAATAAATAAATATGAGACCCACATGAAAAGAAATTAATTTTTTATAAATAAATTTCACTCTTTTTCAAAATGACTATATGATATTTACACATTTTACGATTGTATGTAATATTATTCACTTATATATAAACTTCCATCCTAGCTTCATCAAAAGGATATAATTCCTTGAATAAGAAATCTTGTACAGTAATTATAACATCTTGCCTAATCCACCCATTTTTTTTAAAAATTTCAATCACAAGAAAAAAAAAATAGAAAATATTAGTTTGTCCCTTTGATTTGCCTCTTGAATTTAATCGCTAGTGCCTTTTTCTTTTTTAATAATTTTTAAAAAAGTTATTAATAAATTTGTATTTTTTTTAAATATTTTAAAAAAGAGAATGAAGTAGCGATGACGTGCCATAATAAAAACTGGTCCGCGCAGAAGCATCGTAAAAAATAAAATTGGCAGTCCGCACAAATATCCATTAACTCAATATGATGACACGAGAATGTTTTTCTAACGTCTATATTCATATTTATTTAAAATGATACAAATTTAAGAATTATTAAATGCCGTCAGAGCAACATGATGCATAATAATAAAATAGTTGAATAGTTTCTTGACTTATTTTATAGGAAATAATTAATTGGACACCAAGAACCACAAATAACATATCCTAATACAAAATAAAAATCTCCAGATATGTTTATCTTATAATAGAATCTTCGTTGACTTGATCAAATATATCTTTAAAATTTAATAAATATCACATGAATTTGTATTTATTTATTCTATTTAAATTTAATCTTTATACTAGATTATTTATTTACTCTCTATTTAATAATAAAATATTTTAATTTAATATTTTTTTTATTTAATTTATTTTTATCACATTTTGTAATTTTACCAATTAAATGTTAATAATAATTTAATTAAAATTAAATTAATACTAAAAAAAAAATCATATTTTCAAAAATCATTTAATACTAATAACCAAAAATATTTGATTAAACTTATCTAAAATTTTATATAAATTTCTTAATTACTAATCAAATATCTAGCAACATACTCATGTTCATGTCAATAAGAAATCTATACCTACATAAACATCTACAAGAAATTACCATGTCTGTACTTCCAACACCTACATAAATTTGGATTGAGAAATTATTATTTTAATGTTTGTTAAAATTATTGTAGTTCTTTTATATTTGGTAAATGACTGTAGTTGAAATATAAATTATTTTAGTAATGTCCAATTTAATATGTGGTCTTTTTATCACATATTATCTAAATTTTAACCCTCCTTAAACTTTGTCCAAGCCAATGAATATGGTAGAGAAGTTATTTTTTGTATTATAGATATTTAACATGCTAAAATAAAGTTAGGTATAAATAAAAATAAAAGAAATTTGGAATCAATTATTTATGAGATGAAAGTATTATAGATATAAAAGAGATTTTATAAAAATAAATTTATATAATTTAATATCTTATATTATTTTATAATAAAGATAACTTCATTAACCAGAATTTATAAATTTATTTATATAAAATTGCTTTCTCAAATGAGATAGATCTTTATTTTGACAACGGATATACTACCAAACAAGATGCTTTCAACGGCCCATTAAACAATTTAATGCCCTCATCGAATAAGAATTTCTTAAACACTCTAATTTCCAAATCAATTTAGAGCAAAGCCGATGTCTATCGAATGAGATTATAGTCCAGTCTTCGTTGGAAATTGGGATGGTATTTACTTGGGATTAGAAAGGAACATGTATTTAACAGATAATAAAAAGAGAGATTCAGAATAAAAATAAAAAAACAGAAGAGAGATGAAAATCAAAGTGAAATGACACCTGGCAATAGCCAAAAGGTGTCATCATCAGCTGGGCGGCGCCGAATTAGAGCCGGCGCCGGTGAGCCTATCGGCGAGGGCTGTCATGGCTCGAATCTGCATCTCAAGCGCCGCTATATAATCAGTGGCTTCTTCTAGAATAACCGGCAACGGTTCTTTCCTGCAACCGGGTACCAACCGCCCAAGGAACCGCACTTTCCTTTGCACGGCCGGTAGACCCTTCCCCTTCAGCCTCAACACATTCACCTTCGGCTTCCTCGACGACGAAGACCGCTTAGTCCCGGTCACTGTCGCAACGACTCTCTGCCTCTTGTGCTTCTTCTGAAACTTGAGCTTCAGCCTGTTCGTCAAAATCGCCCTGCTCCACCTCGTCCTCCCCTTGGCAGCCACTGCCAGGACTCTATCGGCCGCCTCGCGCACGGCTCGTCCCCGGGGCGGTGCCGAGGCCGAAGGCGAAGAAGAAGAAGAAGAAGAAGATGGAGGAGGAAGAGAAGGAGGAGGGCTGCTGAGGCGGACTTGGCTCAGAGCTTGGAGGAGCTTGGAGGAGTAGATTTGTTGCTGAGTCTCGGATTTCCATTTGATATGGTCCTGATCATGGTGATCCTTGGCTTGAGTTTTCTTCTTCTTCTTCTTTCGCAAACGATCAGAGTTCGTTACCGGGTTCGAGATCATCAGAGTCGATGCCATCGCTTTACCGTATGGATCCACAAGAAGTGCGTATGTCTCTGCGCCAAAATTTCACCAAAAAAGAAAAAGATTTCTGTTCCTTTTTGGCCGAGAAGACGAACGTACACCTAAAAAAGATTAAGAGATGTAACAGAGAAAGGGAGGATTAAGGTAAACCCGTTTCTGCTATTAATCAAATCCTTGGGGAATCAGATAAAAATCCCGTTTCGGATCGGATATTGAAACATAATTCTGGTATCAAAATCTAAAAAAAAAAAAAAAAAATGGAACACAGGAATCGTGGAAAAGTGTAAGAAAGCTTACCTTAGAGAGAGAAAACAGAGCAGCCTCCTTACGTAACAGGCTCCAATTGATACATTCAGAGATGGCGGAAATGATAGAACGGGGAGAGACGAGCGAATGAGTGAAAGAGAACGGAACGGAGTGGGTGAGGTGTCGCTCGGTGGTTACGAGGATGAAGGGAGAGAGAAACGTTGGGAAAGAGGTTTATAAAAAAAGGAATCAGAGGATAGCACGCCTCCTTTGCTTTGAGACCACAATTTTTTTTTTCTTTTTTAATTTAATCTTGCATTTTTTATTTTTTATTTTTCCTTTTTGTTCCGAGATGATAAGGGAATACAGAGATGCTTATAAGTTGATGTGTCAACGTTTCACTAATTATTTAATTTATTATAATTATAAAAAAGAAATTAAAAATTGAATTAAAAGAAAATAAACAATATTTATGAGGAGAATAGATTAATTTTGATAGAAATTAATAGCTAGTAATAAATAAATAATTTATTTAGTGCGTGGATAAATAGATTTATGAAAGATGATACGGACATGACCACATGGGATGATGGGATGTATTAATGTGGAAGGACTATGGCTGAAATGAAATTGGTTTTACATATATATATATATATATATATATATATATAAAATTGTAGGCGGATGGATGAATTAACGACATTACGCGTTGAGTAATTGATATTTTTGTGGACGTTTGTTAGTGGATGATATGGAAGAGTCATTTAAAAAAAGATACGGAGGGTTATATTTCTTATCAGAGAGAAGTTGGGGGGCGAATCTGAAGTGCATGAATACAAATTATAATGTCTTGAAATTAAAGACAATTTATATGTTCTTCACTGTATGGGTAACATGACTATTTTTTTTGTGTCGGTAATAAATATTCGAGATTAATGATGTTAAAACCATTAATGGCACGTGCCTCTACCTTTGACTGGTAGTAGTACTAGTACTACTAGATCATCATCAACAACTACTCATGATAATGTTTCATTTTAAATTATTAATATATAATAATCAGAACTTATAGTTTTATGGCAAATAATTAATTGTCGGTACATTCATGATCTTGAATTCTGTCGAAATTTAATTAAGCTTCTTAATTTCCACAGAAAATATGTTCTTTTTTTTTTCTTTTTTTTTTTTTTGTCCTATGTTGTTTTGCTATATATATATATAATATTATTACAATTATGACTTCCTTAGCAATGCCAAGATCAGAATGTTGTTGCCAAGATGCATTAAGAGTTTAACAAAGAACTTGTAAACAAAAAGCAGTAAAGTAAAGAATAAATTACGTGATTCGATTTTAATGATCTACATTTATGGCAGGAACCTCTAGGAGCCTTCTGTCTAATTCATTGATCATGATGAATAATGCAATATAGAGATTTACAAGATATCACCCTTTTTACACTTTCCTCTCAAAGTCTCTCTCGGGTTGTTTCCCTCTGTTTCTCCATGATCTCACACCAAGTCACAATGTAATTCTATTTGAAAATCATCAATACAAATGAACTTCGCTGTAACTTTTCTCCATTTGACATGTGTAACGATCTCAATGGTTGACATTTTATATAATATATATATATACACACACGAGAAACAGCTTTCAATATCATGATGAACATGATTTTCTCCAACTAATTAAACCAAATTTCTTAAATCGTGGTTAGTTAATTCAAGATCCGAATAGGGTTATAACTTATAACGATTACTTACATAAATCAATAGCAAAGGTACGTAGTGTGCTGACAATCCTGGCCTTGGATATCATGCATCATGCATGTCGATTTCTTGCATATATGAAGAAGATAAGAACATGAGATTGAGCAATCAATAATTAGCCCTACGAGCTAAAAAGTTAGCTAAAAAGGTTGGGTTTTTTTTTTTGTTTGGGGATTTGAACTTTAAATTTAGATCACAAAAAAAAAAAAAAAAAAGAATTTATTATTAGTTTTTTAAAAGCACAATGTTGAGAACAGTTTGCAGAATCGATGAGAAGGTTTATATATAAAGACAGAATGAAAATAAAGAAATATGTATTGCTGACGTGTCATGGTCTAGTTGAGTCGATCTGTATTGTTGGCTTCCACTAATTGATCACTGAAAAATATTTGTTTATCATTCGGTGCAATGATTTTGTCAATTAAAATTAGTGAATAATGAAATAATCTCAACTCATCTATCAATCCAAATTACGTCGAAGGAAATGCATGTGGAATATTGTGGGCTAGCAAGCTAGCCGTTGTTTCCTATTTTTACGGGGTTTTGTAAATTTCCTCCTAACTTTTGTGATTTGTAGACAGCTAAGCTCCACATTTTCGGCAGAAAATGGGTCCTCTCATCTGCTGCTCTCCCCAAGTGGAACATAATTTTTTTTTAATCTAATGCCTAATTATTTCATAATTATCAAATCAGGAATTAGGAGATTATACTAATTGATCAGCTCAGAATGCATATGGATTCTGATCTACCTCTCGACACTAATGATATTTATTAATGCTGCATGCACGCGCGATCGACCCCTTTGTTCATTGGATGGGACAAAGTTCAGAGACCACAAAGCTGTTCATGAATATTGCCAACCAGAACACTATATTGGTCGGATCTAAATGCCAGCTTTTAAATTATGAATTTTTTTTTGGGTCTAGAATTTTGATAAATCATGAACCTAATCGGCCTCATTCTCATTAAAAAAATCATGGTACCATGCATCACCATCATGTTCATATTAGTAGGGATATGTATTCTACCGATCGGAAATATTCTGCAGACAAACTCAGAAACTATATATTGCATGGGCAAGTGGGCATTATATATTATGATCGATGCTCGAACAAGCTGGAAAATTGCCTGTATCTCACGTGAGACAATTATATAAAGATCAGTTTGTATAAAAAAGGGAAGAGATTATTGAGTATTAGAGTGCACCAGCAGAAACTGTTATACATGAGCTTGTTGATTATGGAATTAATAAGGTACGTAGTTCGGGAAAACCAACCTGGGTTCTATATATGAATCTGAATCATGAATCCCTAACTAATTATTAAGTTACTATATATAAGGATTAATATAAAGTACTTATAAAAATGAATCCCGAAATTATTTTTGATCCTTTCATTTCCTGATCAGTCCGGCCGTCCAGCTGGTCTGTCAGCAACCACCATGTTTTGTTTTGATGTGACCAGAAAAAGTAAGGGCTGGCGATCGATCAGGCCAGTCAATGAAGAAAGAAAAGTTTGGTGTGAACAAACCAGTTACAAAACCAGAAGAGTGTTGAGGTTACTTTTTGGTACTGGATCCCAGCTTAATTAA